>NC_043703.1:34128545-34326121 GCF_006229205.1 Suricata suricatta
GCAAAGTATAGATATCTTAATATTTTTTTGAAATTATTTATTTTCTTCCCCCCTTATCTTTTTTAAAAAAATATATTGACCTTCAACACTGATAAATCTGACAAAAAGGTGATTTCTTTTTAGATATGTTAATATTATAGCCCTCCTCTGGTTGATTGTAGGTATAAAAAACTTCCTCAGACAGCTAAAAAAAATTAATGGATATGACATCCATTCTATTTTAACAAGCAAGCAGACCAAAATATGAGGAACATTGACCACAAGCAATTACTTTAAAAGGCTACTGCTAAGTATTTCAGGAAAAATGATTCTGTTGACTAGTTGTTTGTCAGTTCCTGTACTTTTTTATTGATTGCTTTTGAATATATAGCCTCATGATTGAAAATGTTGCTGGTAATATCTTCTCTTTATGGTGCCGACCGTACTTCCTGTGATTGATAAGAAATAAATTTACACACAATGGATATAAAGTTTATTTAGATCTCGATCTACTTTCTAATAATAATTTTGTAGCATGAAGTTTCTTTGAAACTTAGTCTTAGAGTAGTCAAAAACTTTTTAACTCTTTTACTTTTCCCAGTCTTTTAGTATTGGGTGCGATTTTCTCAAATGTGATTAAGGACATAATGTGATATTTTGAAATATGATGAGCCAGAATGAGCCACTTATTTGTAAGCATTTCTTTTTGAGATGACGGCTGTACCATAATTGTATAACATCTATTTATTTCCCTAGGAATCGGGAGTGATTGGTGGTTTGAAATTTCCATGTCATTAACTTATGCAATGTAGGCAGCATTACATTTAGCCAATAGATCAGAAATTCTGATTACATACAAATCACTAATGATGAGAAACAAAGGTGGCAAAAATAATGAATGAAAAAAATTGATGCAAACATAGGTAAGGAAGTCATCTAGTACACAGTGTTACTTAATTTGTCAAAATAAAACAGTGCATCTGAGAAAAAGGTTTGCATGAAACCTTGTTCCTCAATATCACATCACGTCTGTTTTTCTCCAAATTCCAACTGTAAAACTATATTAGAAACAAACATTTAAATGTTACCATACTTTCTGAACATGTATACATATATATTATATATAGTATGTTTGCCTACTTTTACACTATTGAGAACCCAATGGCCTATTTTCCTGTGATTTGGGTAAAAAGAAAACAAAACAAAATGAAAACTTTGAACATCATGCAGTTGAACATTGTTTTCACTTTCTTATACCATAAGTACTGTCTCAGTAAAGTCAGGTTTGGCCCCAAATTCTAATTTTCACATATACTAGTCTTTATGCCTCTGGCTTTCTACTGATCTGCAAGTTTCTTTTCTGTTAATCCTCAGACTCCCTCAAACTTTGTGAGTACTCTGCAATATTTACTGCTGTCCTCCTAACAAGTTTGTGGTGGGGATGTGGGTATGGAGGTAGAGAGGGAAGGAGGGAGAAAATGTGGAGGAGAACTTATAAGTGGAAACTGAGGAACTTTGTGGTTCCGCGTTAAGTTGAGAACACAGAACCTGGTGCCTAACCGTTTGAATGTAAGGCATGGCTCTCTTCTTTACTACGACTCTTAGAGCATTTTTGTATCAGACTCAGTCTGTGTCTCAAGTTTCCTCATCTCTGTCATAGGTAAAATAATTATAAGTATTTCATCAGGATCTTTGGAGATTATTTGGGGTTAAGTTTGTTCTCAGAATACAACCTGACACATTGTAAGCATTATACAAAAGTTTATTACATAGAAAATAAAAAATAATAAAATGTACACACACACATGTGCACACACCTACACACACACATAACTTCTGAGAAGTAAGTTTCTAGTATTCCCCACATCATTTGAAACCATATACACTATTTTTTTCCTCTATATACCCTGAACATTCCTTACTTATCCAGAATCTTTACTAGTTGATTCTGATTTAATATTTATCCACAGAGTGTTTTATTAATGATTGGCTGCAGTGGGAGCCTCATTTATGCTGGAAATATGCTACCAGATTTAGATGACAGAGCTACACTTTTAAAAATCACATACACGTAGGAAAAGAAAGAAGTTGTCAGTTATTTCATTGGCACATTTTTTTCTAAAGAAATCAATAATCAGCCTGTAAACTTTTAATTGAAAAGTTTTGTCTCATGTTATCAGACAAATACGTATTCCAACTCTAAAAACTGACATTACTTTATTCAGTGCACATAAGACTTCCTTTAATTAGCCCTTAATAAGCTTGGTTTAACTGGGATTTATGGAAGAACAGTGGTCATTAACATTAGCCAGATTAAGACTGTGTTAATTACTATTGATAGATAAAATAACGTGCAAAAATGGTTTAAATTGTTCCTATACTTATGAATTGAAAATAAGGTTGAAGCTTTTAAATGGAAGCTATATTTTATTTATACTTTAAAATTGAATATTGACTTCTATGCACATAGGCATAACAATAGGACTCATGATTTCATGGTTTATGTTTTACAACTTCTTTAGATTTACTGTGAATTAGAGGTAATCTTAAAATATCATTTTGGATAATCTCCCAAAGTTTATGTAGGGAAGTTTTTACATTTGCTTTTATGATATGCCATTTTAGTTACAAATGAATATCTTAATTATACATTATCTTCAAAACATAGTTACTTCCTTTTTATTAACTGATAGATCCAAATGATTCCCTCTATCTTAAGAGAATTTTTATGATTGTGGCAGTTTCATGTTAATGCTATCTTTTATTGTTTATAGCTACCCTTGTTATCTGTTTTCTTATCATGTTTGGGGTTAATGATAACTTAAATTTAACTGTTATCCCCCTCTTTGTATTAGCTATTGCACTTTACATCGAGTGAAGGTATTTCTCAGGAGACCTCAAGTACTTTCTGTGCTACCCATTGTAGATACACCTATTTCCTTGACATGGCTCTTGTAGAATATACACGATCGTTAATGTTATTCAGAGTAGATCAACCAACAATGAGCTCTGGATTGATGGAACCAATGGGATTCACGTAGCCTTCATCCTTCAGAGAATTGTGGAATCTAATAATTAAATTTTATAGATAATGTTAATATCCTCTCCTTGCTCCTGAATGATATAGACTACCCCCTTCCATGTAAAGATCCGTAACAAGACTTTTTGTATGGTCCCAAGCAATGTAAATTATAAATAAAAACAATCTCTTGCCCCAGCATAGACTCTGACTAGGTCTTTCCCAAACGCAGCAAATAACAACCTTGTTTTGTTTTGTGATTTTTTTTAAACCCTCATGCCCAATCTAGAACATTTAGAATCATACTTCATATGTATCTCTTCCCCTATCCTGCATCTCCTATAATTATTAATACATCACTATGTCTGTTTAGTCTTCTTCCAACCTGTATGTAGGGTTTATATTCTCCTCTCCATTGCATCCATTACCAGCAGGGTAAACCAAGCTAGCACCTCCCACCAAATCCAGTCCGCCTGACTTCATTTTTTGTCTTTTATCTCCTCTGTCCTTATAATAGCAATTGTGACGATTATCAAGCATAAATTCAATCATGAAATTTTCCTTTTAAAAAGCCTTCAGGGACTTTTTATTATGCTTAGAAGAAAATTCAACTTCCTTAGCATGCTCCAGAAGACCACACACAACAAGGAGTGTACTCTACCTCTGCGCTCAAGACCCCTGTGATTTGTCTTCCCCTGGTCCTCTCCCCACATTTCTTCAGTTCCCCAAATGCACTGCATACCTTTCTTCCCCTAGTTTTCTTACATCTAAGCAGTGGGACTTTTTTCCCTTTGTTCTTAACTTTTCTAGCTCCTGCTTATTGTCCAATCTCTACCTAATGTCCTTTCCTGAATGTGAAATTTGTTAGTTCTCCCATTCTCTCAACCCATTCTCTACCAGTCCATCCTGCTCTTTCTGTAGTGGTTTGAATAATTTATAATCTTTATTTGCATGTCTCTTTACCTCATGACCATCCTCTTCCTTGAGACCGTCAGGTTGCTAAGGGGAGGGAGGCTTAGCTGTGTAGACTGGCATGTATTGTCAGCATATGGTTGTCCAATAAATATTCCAGGAGGGAAATGGTGGGATTTGGGAACTAGAAGGAGCCTTGAGCTAGCATTTGTTATGCACACCTCTGCATTTCGGCGGTTGGTTCTGGTGTGCTGGACCTGGTTCACAAAAGTCAGTTGCCAAAGAATGTAGAATCTAATTGTTAAAAATTTGACCATTAAAATTAAATTATGTGCATGTAGAAATAAGTTTTAAAATGGTCACAAATACTCAAAACTTAAATTGTGGTTGAATGTTTAATGATTGAGTGCTGTATTAGGCAAGAATGCCATACGTATCCATATCCATGTTACTGCTGGCTCTCTCTTTACTCCTGGAATTTCTCTATACTCTTACCAATTAGAATATTTCCTTCATTTCAGAGATGAGTTCAAGCTGCCCTTTGTTCAGTGCAGCATTTCAGGGTTTTACTACGTAAAGTTTTTATTCTCATTTTCACATCTACTTTTTCTTTTCATTTAATCTGAGACATAAAATGTTAATATTGTTGGCATTTCCATTTTACAGATGAGTAAATTGAATCTCAGAGGACATAATTTCTTGCCTGACATTTTGTGACTTTTAAGGTAGTGTAACTGAAGGCAGAGCCCACTATTTGGTCTGCTACTTTGGTGTTTATTCCAGGTTATTACAATAGGGAAAAGAAGGTTCATTCTTTAAAAAAATGTGTTAAATGAGAAATCTAGGAAGTTGATTTCAGTCTAATTTTACCAGGACTTATCCAGGTGAACTTGAAGACATAATGTAACCTTTGTGTACCTTACTCTAAGGTTGGTGAATTGTAGGGCTTATAATTAAAAGCTCTCAATTTATATAAGTCTATGATTATATAATGTAATAGGACATAAGTAGATGGTATCAAGTCACTGAAATCAACTTCCATATTATGGAGAGGGGAGGTAAGTTGTTACTATGGTGATTCAAGAACAGAATATATTAAGGTATTTAGATTTCTGTGGACATAATTCATAGACTGTGGAGAATTTGAAAATAAAATGTGAGTTGGTACTCTGTCAACTTTATTATTTATCACTTTCCAGTTTTTTTTTATCATTGACCAACAAATTGACCTAAAAGATATAACAACAACAAAAGTTTCTTTTGTGCCTCTATATCCTTGTTTAATAACTTTTCAAGTCATCTTCCTATGATTGTCCCCCAAATAATATGCATTCTCTATATCTGAGCTGTTTATATTATATATTCCTTGGATTATTCTATGAACGCTTTGTGGCAGAGACCTTGTCTTTTTATATGGTCTATAAAGTACCATGCATACTGAAGGGATTTTATGAATAATAATAAAAAAGGAACCTCCCCCCAAAAAGCTTTCATCAATAGTGTTTTATTTTGCATGTGAATTTAGGGATGAATTCATGCTATTGTCTATATTTCTAGAGAAACAGCTGCTTATAATACAAAAGTTGACTATGAAGAAGCCATGTAATATTAAATATGAAAATTTACATTGCTGGTAAAGGAAAAATAAATGAAGCAATACAATTTGCTTTTTCCTGTCCACTATAAAAATATTGCCAAGTCTGGCATGTGGTTCATAAAAACCAAACATTTTCTCACACAGCTGTGCATGAGGAAATGAAATACTGCAGGTATAAGAAACCACCTGTTTGCCAGAACAGGAGTTTCCAAAAAAGATAAACAGCAGAATTTTATACGGGTCCCTGTTGAAGACCTATTCTACTATTAATACTAAAAGCTTAGCACTTGTTTTTCAAACAGGTGCCTCGCATGTGAATTGTAGGCTGAATAAGTCCATGGATGATTCACTAATAAATACCATTGGTTTTTCTGTTCTGTACCCAAGATGATACTGAATACAACCGTCAAAGATAATTTTACAACCAATTCAGTTTTAAACGCCCCAAATTATAACAAACCACAAATTCCTGTTTACTCAAAATGCTCTCCTTTCTCTCCTTTATCTTAGTTGCAAAACTCTCATGAACTTGACAGTGTTTTCCCTTGATGAAGAGAAAGTCTGAAATATGCCATAAATCATACTGAGCTACCAGAGAAATTCAAGGTTCTATAAGCACAAGTACTGAGGGACCATTTAGGCGCTGCCTGAGCCGTAATGCAACATTCACAACGAGATCATTGCATCATAATCTCATTCTGGCTGTGAGTTGCTTTGTGTGGAGGGGCCTCAAATGTCAGAGCGAGGGCGAGCAGAGAGAGGGGAAGCTGTTAGGTTAGATTCCTCTCCTATCTTACATTAAACAAGCGATCGGAGACACACATGAATCTACCAAATATTTCAGAAATTAAAAACTTCCCTAAAGTTTTATCTGCATAGGACCTTTCTTCATATGTGTCATACAGTATATTTAGCACCAGAATTTCTAGAGACAGTTAAGAGAACTTTTAATATATATTAGCTTCCTTACTGTTATTGAAAAAGTGCACGATTCACACCATAGCCACCAAGATGATGAATGTGCCTATCGAACAAAGTCTAAGAACGTTTTCAATTAGTATAAAATATTCGCATCTGGAAAAATTATTGCAAAAGTGCAATTATAGTCAAACTTATGTCTCTGTGTTATAATAATATATTGATATTTTACCAGTGCAGGTGTATGCAGAAATACATATGTATTTGTATGTTTCTGTGACTTACCTGGATGGCCTTTCTTTAAGAACCATGTTTGGCAACTAGGAAATGCCTTTTAATTTGTTCTTATAACAATAGCATTCAATTACTAAAATTAATTCTTGTCACCTCTTTAATATCCTAATAAACGGATATAAGCATAGCCTTGAATTGAAGGTACATGACCAACATTATCTTCATGTTTCATATAGTAGAATTTTGCCATGTAAAATATAACTTAGGATATGATTTTTATAAGCCTCCATAAAACATACAAGCATTTCTGCTTTGTTGTCTACTTCTCATGTCATATCAAAGCAGGAAGGTAGTACCTTTTGATTATGTTTCATGGTTAAAACAGTTTACAGAGGCCCATTATGCTGTCCAAACTCTATCTTTCCAACCTGAAAGTTCTAGAGACAATCCTATCAGCTGAAAATAAGAATATTCTTTTCTTTTCTATCCAGGTAGTTTGCTTTTTATTTTTATTTTATATTTTGTTTTCTCATCTGGATTGTCCAGACTTTGAAAATAAAGTTGAATATTGGTTTTCTTCTTTAGATTTATAGAGAGTGTGTTTCTTTTTTCTCTCTTGTATATAATATTCTCTGAAGGTATCTGAAAGTATATTAATTAAGATGAGAATTTTTTTCCTAACTTAATACCAAGAATGATTTTTCACTAATATACACTTTTGCACATTGTGTTGAGCTAGTTGTGTTTGCTAGAACAATAGCTATTATGTCTCTTTCAGCCTTCAATCTAGAATAAAGAAAAATGTTTCCTCCTTTACAGTATGTGCACAGCATAGGAAAATATCGACATACACCAAAATGCATGTATCATTATGATATGCATGCATATATTTATGTACATATGTATGTATGCATATATATAAGCTAAGATAAATACAATTATAACTTGCCATGGTGACAACAGAAACAGTTTTCTGTTCTAGATTTTCTCTTCTGTTCTGATGATATAGATTTTCTATTTCTGTTTTTTAGTCTCTAGAGTTCCCCTTCCAAGGACTGGACACATAATCATGGAATCCACTTTGTATTAGTTATTTTATCTTATTATAAGTGGTTTAGAGTAAACTTTATTGTAGTATTAATGCTGTTCGTCAACATCTCTGTTGTAAAAGTTACTTGCTTTAAAGAAAGGATACTTTTCTCTTTCCAAGGTTTAAAAGAGAGCAAAAGAAAACAAAAAGCTCAATTCATTCCTCTTGCTGCCCAAACTCCACGTGGCTTAGACCTTTCATGTCTTCCTCAGTCACACCGTATCTTCTTGAAGACAGGTACAATGATATCTCCCAAACCTGTTTACCTTTATTTCCCTAAACTAGACCTGAATGTTCCATGACATTTATTCAGTACATACAGGGTGGACTGTGCATCTAAAGTTTGCAAAGGCTCCTGACTTCTCATTGGCACAGATTATCAAATAATTATTATAGAAAAATAATAGTGAGAAGGAATTTGGCATCCTCCAGCCTATGCATTTTCCTTTTGAAGTACCACTATACTTCAGTCCTTATTGATTCTGGAATAATTTAGTTTTAAGTTAAGAGAACAGAAATATCACATTCCTCATCATTACTATTGACCTAATCAGAGACATTTTTTAAAGTGTATATTTTCATTGATTCATTTATATCTGGGGACTTGAGAATGAGACTTTCAGTTAAGAATGTCCCAGTAGCTATATGGTACTAAATACCATCTACAAGTCTAATTTGGAGAGAAAGTGTCATCTGGGAGGCATCAAGGTCTATAAAATCAGAAGTTCTGAGTTTGAATCTTTGGACTGCAGCAGTTGATACTTTGTGTTCATAGCCAAGTCCACTTTTTCCATTTTCTCTCATATAAAATGGATATAGAAACATTTTGTAAACAGGTTTGATGAGTGAAATATTTTTAATGTGGTGAAAGTCTTTTGAAACCGGTTTGTTTTATGTGGATGCCTGAGATGCCTGTGGAGGTGATCGCTATTCACATGATTTGAATATGCATCCATGATATCAACCAGTCCTATTGATCAGGGAAACATTTCCCTAATGTCTGTAGAAGACCGATTTGTCAGTGACTAGATTCTCAGTTCAGCTTTATTTCTTTATCTCTCTTAAGGATATATTCACAATATATATGTGTTACCCATAAAATCAACTGTTATCTCTATTACAAATATATTGAAGTTATTTCTAATTCACAATACAGATTTTGTCCATGGATTTGAAAATTATGGAAGAGGGGCATGATGTTGAGTTCATACTCATCACTTAATAGTTTTGGGCATCAGAGTCTTATAAAATGAGGGAGGTAATACAATAATTTTCAAAATTTCTCATTTAAAAATTCTTTGTGTTTATTTGACTCCTGTTCCTTTGAAAATGGTACACCTGTATGCTTTCGGAATTTTGCCGATATCTTGCATTTTATTGTGTTGTAACTACTCTCCACAAGGCATCAGCCATGTATAAAATATATGTATCATTGCTGATGAAAACCTTTGTATATACTTAGTGAACTTAGTTTGTCCTAACCTATTAGTTACTTTTATCAAGAGTTTTTATTTTCTTGGAATTAAAATGCCAAGAACCAAATTTCTTAAAGTCAATCCTTATTCATGCTTGATGATAATTGAATTTTAAACCTGGATTTTAAAATCAAACATATTTTAGTGCAATATTTTTAACAGACTCTTTTCTCCAAATAACAGTGATATCAGAAATGCATTTATCTGAGGCATTTAGAAAAACTATTTTAGAATTATATGGGTTAGTAACTTTATAACCTAATCTCTTAATATTAAGATCATAGCATATAAAGTATAACATTTTATACAAAATAATAATGAGCTCATACAATTGAATTTAAAGTGGGAATTTTTAATATCAAATAGAAGACATGCAGTGTAAGGATTAAATTATCATATTGTGAAAAAGTTATGCAGCTGAACACTATGTTTTATGAGGATAAAGTATAGTCTGAATACATCTATGAAAAGCTCTTTTTTTAAGTGCAATTATTTGCTATAATGTGTAATTTTTCCTGCCCTTATGTTTATTTTAATTTTAATATGAAAGAAATGATCATCCCATTTTCTTTGAAAGTGGTATAAAGGTAAAACCACAAACCTCTTGAAAGAATTCCTTTGTTCCCAATCACATGAATGTTGTTGGAACAAAATTTTGCCACCTGCCAGAGGCTTTAAAAATTAAATCAAAAGGCTCACTGCTTCAAAATGCTCCAACCAAAGGTAGACTTCTAGATGAAAATGTAATGACTAGATCATTCTCATCACACACTTCTTATTGTGCAACAGAGATGACGGATCTTTTGCTACCTTTCACTAGAGAATAATTCAGAAATAAAAATGAAAATATTTAAATTATGAATCATTATTCTTTCGTCCTACCTGAAAAATAGAATGGGGCTCTGAAATTGAGGGTGGCTCACTATGTTAGTGTTAAAACTTCCCAAAAGAAAAAGAGAGGAACAAAGGTGAAGGATTTCTAACACTAGTTAAAACAATTCAGTGTTGGCATGCTTCATTAACTGTTTGCATACAAGACAAAAGTGCTTTCTGATGAAGTGGAAAACCAACTTGGGACCAATTTTCCACAACATAAATTCAACACTCATTCTACCTCTTGATACCTTTGTATTCAAACTACCAAGACGGTTTTTCATATTTGTCATATCTGTAATCATTTTAATACTCCTATTTTGAATTATCCAATCCTTGAAACTATTTACATTGTAGTTTCTTTATTTCCTGAGAATCTACATAAGATTAGAATTTACTAATTTTTAAATAAATGTGAATTAATTGCATTGGCAGTTATCAAATTGATTTAGTAAGAATCGATTCTTACCATGTAAGAAACATGATAGAACAGTTTTTAAACAGACGTCTTAAATAAAATCTTGGTTACACTCAATTTTATTCTCTCTCTCTCCGTCACTCTGTATATACATATACGTGTCATGAGGCCTGCAATGTATTAAGCATCATTGCAAATGTAGTCATCCTATACAATTTCATGTACCCCAAGAGAAGAAGAGTTAGCACCTCTGTGAACTAGCAGAGGGATGAGTGCTAAGTTAGAGGAACACCATTATTGATCATTCTGTCACAGTAATGCGGCTTCAGTGATAGGTATGTCACTTCTGCCAGACCAACAGAGAATAGCTACAAAGTGCTACCAAACACAATGAGGTCATCCACAGTCCCTACAGAGTAGAAGTTATTGTTTGCTTTGGTACATTGTGTCTTGTCTTCATCAACGATATTCAGCAATCACTTTTCCTATACACAGTGAGAATCTGGGAGACAGTGTCTGTCTTCACTTCTCCCTTCTCCATACTCATTTTTAGACTGCAGGAGGAAAGACGGGGACATTGCAATTGTTTTGTTATTAATAGAAGTATAGAGTTACTTGATGGACATGGAGAATCACATCTTAATTTTTCATGCCCTGCCAATTTCTCTCTTAGAATATTGTGAGCCAGCTTTTTGGTGGGAAAAATTTCTTTGGAAAAGTCTTAAAAATTTTACAGGAATATATATTTTTATTGTGTAGGAAGGGATCAGTTTCTAAATATTTATACTATGAAAAATTATTTTCTCACATTTAATATATTCAATAGCTATATTATTTAAAATTCATTTCATTAAAGTTTAGTGTCATGTTCACACTAAACCAAATGTTTTGAATCCTTGAATTTTAAAATATTTCTAATTAATGACCTTGTGATTTCAGAAGAGAAAATTGATGATACTCAAATATTTCCTGTGGTATTAAAAATAAAATCCTGTTATTTATTTAAAAAATGAACATCATATTGCAATAAAATCATGTATGATTCAAGTGAGAGATAATATCCCTGATACAAAGAATTTGTGGAAGTAGTAGAAGTTCAGTACTTTAAAAATATGGTTATTGATTCCATGAACTAAATATATTAAACATGTAAAACATTAGATTCTTTTAATATACAGGCATAGAGATCTATGGATTTTTTTCTGAAATGTTCCATGTAAATTAGGAGTCTTCTCTCATCAAGTCTTAAATCAATCCTCTACTTAGAAAACACTTGAACATAATGCATTTTATTAAAGTAAGCTACATCTAGAGTGGCTCTGGAATTAAAGCCGTTTTGCATAAATACTGCTTCATATATGTATATGTTTATAGACTACTTTGCCAATGGGAGAAAAAACTCAATGAGATCAAAGGAAGTCTTTCTGTTTATTATTTTGATTAAAATGCTGGCAGTTCAAGTATCTCCTTTGAAAACTCCTTTGTTTTGACTTATTAGCAGGATATGATGCTAGAGATGATAAGACAGTGCCTTTGATGTAGGAGGGGCCAAAGGGCTGAATAGCTCCATTACCATTTGGCACCTGGGTTCTCTAAGGTATGGAGTTAACGCTCATCATCTACTGGTTGAGACCGTTTCTATTTAGATACCAAGAACTAGCTGGGATAAAATATGTTCTCATTTTTCTGTTTCAGTTCTAGCACCTTGATTAGTCTTAATTCCTAAAAGGGCCCCAATTATTAAGAAGTATAAACCCAAAATCACTGTGCTTGGATATTTTACTTTTCAAAAGTAATGTTTAACAACTTGGCCTCCGGAGAACTTGTTCATTCTTCTGAGCACGTGGATGGCACAGTCGGTAGAGTGATACTTTGTTTCCATCTGCAGTCCTTGTCTTTGGTCTCTTGAGCATCCAAGTAGTTAAGCTTCACTGCGGGAAGTTGAAGGATTCATCTTGTTTCTTTCATCTTTTAGAACATGTAGTCCATTTTTAGCTTAATCTTTTGATCTGATGTTTCTTGATTCATAATTTTTATGGTAACTGTGCATTCAGGGTTTTAAGTGCTTTTTGAAATATAAGATAACTGAAAAATTAACAAATTGGAAAACAAGGTTCAAAAGCATCAATAATCACTGAAGATTGTTAAATTATACGAAGTGGTTTTGTATTGCATTTTACTATTTATTGAATATGGTAACATTAAATTTCATAAGCAAAGTTTTGACAATGTATTTTTATGTCATAAATTTTGTGAATGTATCCTATCAATGCCCGCATATCTGACATAATGGCTTAAACTGGAAGAGACTAAGTAGATATATCATCTTAACAATTTTTTCGCCCTTGATAGAAATATCAGTATTTTCAAACTTCAAATACTTTTGAAAATACAAATAGAGTGGCACCTGGGTGGCGTAGTCGGTTAAGCCTCCGGCTTCGGCTCAGGTCAGATCTCACGTTCGTGGGTTCAAGCCCCACGTCAGGCTCTGTACTGACAGTTAGCTCAGAGCCTGGAGCCTGCTTCTGGTTCGGTGTCTCCTTCTCTTTCTGCCCCTCCCCCTCTCACGCTCGCTCGCTCTCTCTCTCTCTCTCTCTCTCTCTGTATCAAAAATAAATAAAACATTAAAAAAAATAAAGTTTATAAAAAAAAGAAAATACAAATATACCTTTTTTCTTTCATAATAAATAATCACTTTAAATGTTCATGATTTTATCTTCATTGGATGTTATATATCTATAAAATATATATAAAATATGTATCACATATATCACATGTAAGTTAGTTTAATTAAAACATAATTTTTGAACTAATGTAATATTTTCAACATATAAATATATATTTTTATCACATGTAAGTTTAATTAAAACATAATTTTTGAACTAATGTACATTTTCCAACATATAAATATATATATATTTCTCTCAATAAGTAATTTGTTACAATATTAGTTGTTAGAACATTTATCCTACTTATAACTGGCCAATAAATAAGGTTTAAAAGTGTTCATTTGTATAAACCGACACTATTTTATTTTAGACATTGCATATAATAAAGTGAACAATTCATACACTTCTTAATATGATGGAGTTCTTTAGCTTGACGATCACAGCTTTGCAGAGAGGTGCTTTATTTTCCTAAAATAAACATTGAAAGCAATGCCCAGCCCAGCCACTCAATGCACACATTTAACACTCACCAGGAGGGAGGTTTGGTGTGCTGAGCCCACTAAGTTTTAGATCTCAGAAGGGGCTTTACACCCTGTGGTGTAGGCACACTTCTTTCAGCAGAAAGTATGTCATTAAAATACTGCCCTCTTGCAGTGACTTCAAACTAGTGTAGCTGGAATTGTTTTTAGTCACTACACAGCATGATAAGCATTTGGTATTTTCCTGAAGTAATTTACCATTTATATACAGGTCACAATGGGGGAAATCAGTTTCTTCATGACAGGCAATATTGACTTAAATCCAATATGTTCAAAATCATTTTTCACTTTTACAAGAGAGAGAGAGAGAGAAAGAAAGAAAGAAAGGAAGGAAGGAAGGAAGGAAGGAAGAAAGGAAGGAAGAAAAGAAAGAAAAGGAACCATTGTGCCATGATAGACTCACATACTTACGTATCCACAAATATACAAAACAAAGATGAAATTGAGTTATAGATGGAAATATGTTAAGCAAAGAGAAAATTATCTTAATTTTTGTCAATCCCAAACCCACTTAAATAGATAATTTAAACAATTCACTGTGAATGAGAAGAAAACATAAAATGCAATATGTTTTATTGGATAACTAAAAAAATATTAAACCTGCTTATTTTGGCCTCATGGAAACACATTCTCAATGAAAACATTGTGCGTTGTGTTATTAACTCACAGCATATGATCTCCATTTCTGCCTCCCTAGATTTCTACCCCCCTGGGATAGAAACAATGTGGACTCACACATTTATTATATTAATTAGAAATCACTACCTAATATAATTATTCTGGCAAGCACATGGTGAGTACTGAAAATATTATTGACAGAATTTCTCCATTTAACTCTGGTGTTAAAAAGATTTGCATGTCTAAAACTGCCTTGATTAGATATTGTTTTTGACGACTCTGCTCAGTGTTTTACTATATGCACATTAAGCATGAGGACTTTTAGCACGTCTGAAGTAACATCTGCTCTGTCTTTTTGTTGCTGGGTTCATGGTATAATTAGCTCTATATTTCACCAAATACAATTTTGCTCCCATGGCGGACAAAGCAGCATGAAGAAAACATAAATAATTGCAGATTAGAGAAACAGAAGGCAAAGTGGGTGTAGATGGCTTTGATAAAAAAGGGTTAAGGAGAATAGAAGGTCAGCTCATTATTAAGAAAAAAAAGGAGGCAGTTAAAATTAGATATGGTCTTTGTAATTAAAGAAAACACACACAGATTTTTCTTTTAGCAATATTTCCTATTTGGCTTAATAGTTTAGTGACTTGCAATGATGTAGTCTGTTTATTTAGAAAACATTTTAAGAAATATTCATGTTTGGACACACACACACACACATACACACCATTTAATTATTAGAGGAGGTGTTGGGAAGATAGAAGAGGTTTTATGTTAAGTTTCCCAGAGTGTACAACACTTTTAAAAAAAGATAATCCCACCTTTACAGAATCAAGTTACTCATTGAAGCCAGTTTGTCAGGGTTTTATAGCCTGAGAGTCCAATGTCACTGTGTCTCCAAACAGCCCTTAGTCAATATATTTGCATAAGCCAGTAGTATTCCCTTCATATTAGTTTCCTGTTAAATTTGTGACTCCTCACTCTAATAAATATCTGGCTAAGTGTGCCTCATTGTTTACCATTACACAAATTATGTAAAACAATACTACATAATATACACAAAATATGTCGAAGAGCCAAATGTTGAAGTAGTGTGTTTTGGAAACTGACAACATAGTTTGTTGTATAGTTTTTAAAAATATGCTGTACGATCAGTGATTACATTAGCTTCATAGAGGTGAATTGTGATTTTCTGCATCTTTCACTTTTCGATTACAAACCATAAAATATCCTGAAGTGTTAACAGAAGACTCACTTGGCACTTACTTCATTAGTATCAGAAAATGTCCTCAAAAATCTTTAAAGTAAAGTAATGATCTGTTTTGTTTATTTGTTTGTTTGTTCAGGAAAAAAAATGGATAAAGGAGACTTTGATCTTATAGATATTCATCCAATAGCATAAAATGGGTGAAGGTATCAAAAAACATACTTCCTGTTTTGTTCTATATCTGAAGCATAAAACTCACATATCAACTCAATTACTACACAAACACAAAAAATAAAATCCAGAAAGCAAGTCTAAGTAATGAATTACTATATAGTTCTGTGTTGAAGGACAATTTAAAAGGTAACTATGCAATGCAGCATAAATAATTCAGAAATAATATGTTCTTCTCACAATTATTTTTCCTGTTGAAGAAAGACAAAATATTTCTGTACTGTAAGAATATTTTTTTCACATAGATAGCAGGTTTAACTGTATTAATCACTCTAATAGTGCCTGGGAGATTTTACCATCTCTCCATGGGCACTAGAAATTCTTATCCAGTTGCCGCAGGCAAGGAAAATGTTGTCCAGGGTCAGGGCCGTATGTAAATAAACCATTTCCAGAAGAAAAGTGCCACAAAATAACATGATATTATTGGTCTACTAATTCTCTGAATTTTATTAGGTTAATAGAGGGTATAAGGCAAATCCTACTTTGGTACATACATGATTATTTAAATTGTGCTTTTCCTTGAATCATGGACATTGAGTCAAAAAGGACTAGTTTAGCTAGTTTAAGACTTTTTAATCCTAATTGCACATTAGAATCTTTCAGGGAGGTTTGAATTTTTTAAGTTTTTATTTAAATTCCAGTTAACACACAGTCTAACTGTAGTTTCAAGGGCACAATATAGTGAGTCAATACTTCCTTGCCATCTGGTGCCCATCACAAGTGCACTCTTTAATCCCTATCAGCTATTTCACCGGTTCCCTCTCACCTCCCCTCTGGTAACCATCACTTTGTTCTCAATAGTTAATCTATTTCTTGGTTTGCCTCCCTCTCTTTATTCCCCATGCTCATTTGTTTTATTTCATAACTTTCACTTATGAGTGAAATTATATGGTATTTGTCTTTCTCTGATTGACTTATTTTGCTTAGCATAATACTGTCCAATTACATCTACACCTTTGGAAATGGCAAGATTTCATTCTTTCTATGGCCAAGTAATAGTCCATTTTGTACATATACAACATGCTTATCCATTCATCAGTTGGTGGACACTGTTGGGCTGTTTCTGTAATCTGGCTATTGTAGATAACATTGCTATAAACGTAGGAGTACAGGTATCCTTTTGAATTAGTATTTTTGCATTCTCTGACTCAAAACCAGGTAGTTCAATTCCTGAATCTAGAGTAGCTCTATTTTTAACTTTCTGAGGAACCTCCATACTCTTTTCTAGTTGGCTGTACCAGTTTGCATGCCCACCAACAGTACAAAGAGGGTTCCCTTTCTTTACATCCTTTCCAATACCTATTGTTTCTTGTGTTGTTGATTTTAGCCATTCTGAGAAGTGTGTGGTAGTATCTCATTGTAGTTTTGATTTGTATTTCCCTGATGCTCAGTGATTTTGAGAATCTTTTCATGAGTCTCTTGGCCATCTATAGGTCTTCTTCAGAAAACTGTCTTATTCATGTCCTTGCTTATTTTTTAATTGGATTACTTGTTTTTGGGATGTTGGGTTTTATAAGTTCTTTATATGTTTTGGATACAAACTCTTTATCAGATGTCTTTTGCAAATATCTTTCTCCCATTCCATAGGTTGCTTTTTAGTTTTGTTGATTGTTGCCTCTACTGTGCTGAAGCTTTTTATCTTGATGAGGTCCCAAGACACAACAGCAGACCAGGTGCAGCACATACCAGAGACACTCGGTAAAAGCACCAGCTTCTGAGTGCTACCTGACCTCTTCTCAAGGCCATTACCTTCAGGAGCAGGAGACATGACTGGCCTTTCAGCACGTACAAGAAAGCAGGGAGCTTTAAAAAACACTAAATGTGTGTCTAACCAACTTAATCATAAATTCTAATAATAGGATCTGTGTATAGGTATTTTTTTTAAGTTCCAAGGGGTTGCCAATGAAAACTTCATTTTGAGAACCACTGAATTCTAGTCTAATTCCCTTTTCTTGATTCCCTTTACGTGTTTTTGTTAATATAAGTTGAAAACCACTAGTTATTTCATATCTATTACACAATTCCATCAGTGGAAACTTGGTTAACAATATCTGTGTGAATTATACACAATGACCATTCAGAATGTGAAAATACTTAAGGTATTTGAGAAAAACTATAGTGCATCCCTCATTTTTATTCCCATTTTCTTGCTTTTTTTCTGTATATCATGGTTTCCTGAATCCTCATCTAATGGCTTACATTTTTAAATGCAGACAAAACAAAATCACATGGAGAGGCTTTATCAAACTAAGCATATCTGTCTATGTCCCCAGGTTTGGACATATATAGTTTGAAAAACTGGAAAAACTTATTAGTTGAATTAGCTCATTGGGCTGTTATTTGTGAATGCATATTTTTTGCATATGCTTTGGAGTATTTTGAAGAAAGGAACTAAGGTTCTGAAAGTTGTTTTGACTTGGTCAACCTAGTGCCTAGAAGGATTTGAATGCACTCATTTTGATTTCAAAATCTAAGTTCCTTCTTCTACAACCTCAAAATTTTCACACTGAGAATGGTGATCAAGCATATCTGAATGTTTTAGTTATATTATATTTGGAGACAAATACCAAAACAAACATAATTTCTCTTTCTGGGAGATTCAAATGAAAATTATAATATTGCGATATTATCATATGATTTTGTGGCCCTGCTCCTTCATGCTAGTGATAATGATTTGATATTAAGAATGGAAATTGTAGTAAACATTCTTGTTCTGCTTTTTCACCTCAGATATTTTATATATTATTCCAAATGCAATCCTTACATTGGATCTCAGTCTTCTACATTGACCAATGTGTAAATGAGTTTGTGTGTATAAAGAATTAATACAAAAAGCCTGAAAGTTGTTTTTGTTATACACACAAAGGAAATGTTTAATAGTAGCATAATTAGTATGGAATTCATGAGAATGTAACTGTCTCCATGTTAATAAAGTTACTGATTCAAAAGAATCTAAATATAGAAAGTAAGAAGCCATATTTTTGGGGGAGTTGAAATCACTTTTATTTACTGCATATAGAAGAATACACACTTGAAGAGACAGATCTTAATATCTCTTTCCTGCTCTACCTTTCCACATCAAATACATAAGGCTTTGACAAATTCTCTTTTAAATTAAACTCTGAGGATGGTATATGAATAGATGGGGCACAAAAGTTCTCTTCTGTTGCTTCTGCTCAGAACCGGTGCGAGGGAATCTATCATTTCTCCACCCTGAAAGCCCTCTATTTTTTACCAGTATTTTTGTCATTCGGGTTGCATAGTTCATAAATCTCTTTAATGCCCAAATTACATTACATTTAATGAAATTTTACTTCTAATTCATTTGATTTAGCTACTTGCTTGCCTCTAATTGTGGGTCAGAGAATTTCAGCAATTTTGTCTGAAGTGGTATTGGATTGTTTTAAATATGTGAATACTGCAGTTCTGTCATTCTGTTAAAACTCATTTTTGAAATGAAAGCTCGTGTCTCTTTATTTATATCATCAGCATGAAGCTTGAAATTAAGACAATATTGTCGGGTTTTGGCTTCTTTTATCTTTTGGATTTTAATAATAGCGTTCTGGGATTCAGGAAATTGATACATTTTGAGCTGTATCCTGGTGCAAATAAGAGAGAATTACAAATACAAGGAAAACTCTGAGACTAAGACACTTTCAAAGGATGAATGCTACCTCTGACTTGAGGATGAATCATTTATAAAATAACCAGAGGTAAATTTGTACTAAGATTATTTTCCTTTACAAATGTGGAAAATTAGCAAATTTCTGGTGCTTGGCAGTGTGGTTCCCACACAATTTTTATTACTGCTATGGGAGATTGTTTGTTAAGTTGGAAGTAGAGCTATGAAAATAGGTTTTCTATTTTAAATATATGGTGAAAGATGGTTCAAGTTGAAATAGGACTGCAAATACAATTTTCTAAGTACATAGTGGTTTAAATGGGGTTTTGAGATTGGTATCTCAATCAGAACCCAATTGAATATTATTTTAGGGGGAAATTTATGATGTAAACCATTTATAAATAGTTATTTCTATACAGTTTTCACAACAGAAAAGCAACTTATAGAGTAGATGAGTAAACATTAACAAATTTTAAGTAGGAAAAGTTACCAAAATGTTAACATCATGACTCCAGTTTTAGGTCTTTCTAAGTCCCCAATGACTATGGTACAGTGAAACCAAATTTCAGTTAGCGTGTATTAATAGGTTTTTAACTAACTTTGTTTCTGTCCTCCTCTTTCAACAAAACAATTTTGCTTCTGTTAATAATAGTGCCTACAATTTACTGAGCACCTACTATAGATGGACAAAGCAGTGTGCTTTAGGTGCGTTAAGACGTTCAATATAAAAATGTAATAAGGAGGCAAGGATGGTGATGATTATCTCCTGACTTAGGAGGAAACTGAGACAATCAAATTCCCTAAGATCATGTACTTTGCCATGACTGAACTAGGATTTGAATCCTGATTGGATGCTAAAGTCTACAGCCCAAACCACAGGCTGAACTGTTGAGAGCCTGGCAGTGAAATCACAATGAAGAAGGTGGAGAAGTGATTTTGGTAGAGGGCTTTTCCAGTGATTTTTTGTCTTTATTGGGAAAAAAAGTATGCATATTTAAATTCCTGGGCCAAATGGTAGGTTGTTACACATTAGCATACAAACACACATGGCATCATTTTATAAAAGAAAATAATACCTCAAACAAGTGAAATAGATTTTAGGTTAAGAGGACCCTCAATTCATGCCAACTCATAAAAATGATACCTTACTATACTAATTTGAGGACTACACCAATAAATAAATTTGAGATGGCATGTTTATTTGAGTGACATTTTCTTTAAGCTTTATTTACATTTAATTTTAGATCTTTTGGAATCGAGAATGAAATATTACATTTAAATGCAATGTTGTTGAACTCTCCTTTTATACCTCACTTTCACTCCCCCAACTTTTCCTTAAAAGCACTGGCTGTAAGTATTTGCGCCACAAAGCTGTGTGTGTGTCTGCGTGTCTGTGTGTGTGTGTGTGTCTGTGTGTCTGTGTGTATGCGCGCGCGCTTCTATAAATTCAAACTTGCTGTTGTTCTCTCTGCCAAAAATGTCATTCTTCCTTCATTTCCAATGTTTCCTTTTCTATGGAGACCTTCCTCACTTGAGTGAGTGTGCACTTGACCTATAGTGCTTTGTTCGTAACTGTAACATAGCAAATGGAGATGCGTCTCTAATGCAACATAATGAAATAATTTAATTCTCTGAGCTTTTCGATGCCATTGTCTTAATTTTCATAAAATAATAAGTAGTTTTCCTTATTTCATCTTTGTATGTTTTCTAAAAGCCACATTTATTTCTAGTACAGTTCTTACAACCATGGTGCATTAAGCCATATACATGAATACAGGACACATAAGCCATACATTTCCACTTAGCTTCCCAAATCCTCGAAATGCACAAACACCAAAGTATTTTATTTCTTGCTAGGGTGTCCGTGAGCACCTCCAAAGCAGATTGAATCCTCTCTGTAGTCCCCAATAATATTTGGAGCAGTGAGTCGCATTCAGTGACCACTCAAAAAATGAATTAAATTAAAAAAATTTTTTTTAATATTTTATTTATTTTTGATACAGAGAGAGACAGACCATGAGAGGGGGAGGGGCAGAGAGAAGGAGACACCGAACCAGAAGCAGGCTCCAGGCTCTGAGCTAGCTGTCAGCACAGAGCCTGACACGGGGCTCGAACCCACGAACGTGAGATCTGTCCTGAGCCGAAGTCGGACACTTAACTGACTGAGCCACCCAGGCTCCCCAAATGAATTAAATTAATAAATGAGTTAGTGAGTGAGAATCCTAAAAATACAGAAATATTAATTAAACTGTTTTATATTTTTAAGATAGACTGTTCCCAATGAAAAAACAAGGTATGAAGGAAGTGTGTAATTTGAGACCATCTACTCATTAGTCATTTGGTTACTCTGTAAAGGTAATATATTTCTGGGTTAGTATGTCTGCCCGTGGACTCTACTTCTCAAAATTGTTACTTGACCAGGAGCTCAGTTTTGGACATCTCACATTTAAAATCTCTAATTGATGATCTTATCCCAAACCTACTCAATTCTTCAGTCTTATCATCTGTTACTAGTAACTCCGTTTCCCTACTTCCTTGCTCAGGCCCCAGACCTCTAGCTCTTGCTGGCCCTCCCCTCTCTAATACCTACATCCGATGTGTCCACAGATCCACCCACCTCTTAACCATTCATGGCCTCATGACTGGATCATGATGAAGGGGTTCTAACTTGATTCTTGCTTCCTGCCTACTCCCTTCCAGCTGTCAGAATAGTCCCGTGAGCACCTATGTCAGACCAGGTCATTCCTCTGGGTGTTCCATCCCAATTTTCCTATGTCATGTAGAGTAAAATAATAAAAGCTTCTTTGAGAACTTATAATCCTGCATGATGGGGTCCTGGCTTCTTCGCTCTGACGGCCTTCCCTCCTGTGCTCACTTTCCCTCACTTGTCCTTAGCCACTCTGGCCCTCTTGCTGTTTCAGAGATACTGCAAGAACACTGTGCCTCAAGATCTTTGGGCTGTTCCCTCTGCTTAGAATCCTCTTCTGGAGATCCAGAGATCTTGTTCTCGTATCTCCTTCAAATGTTACCTTCTTTTTAAAGCTTTAACCAACAACCCAATTTTAAATTGCACCCTACATCCTCAATATGTAAGTAAATACTCCCTAACCTCTCTCCTGCTTTGTCTTTCTCCATGGCAATCTGCCATATCATGTATTTATTGAGCACATAACTATTAGATTGTCAGCTCCCTAGGGCTTGAGACCTTGTCCAATTTGCTCATTGCTAATCTCTGTCTCTAGAACAGTGCCTGCAACCAATATTTGTTGAAAGAATGACTTAACAAGGAATATGTTTTAAAGTACACAAACATCTTAAAAACAATACTGCTAAACAAATTTAACTGAGAAAAAAATTATGAGTAGGTCAGGTGTTCTTTCACAAAAGCACCAACATTTCCAGTGAGGTTGAAGGATTAGGAGGGGGGGCTTCAAGATTCTTTGCACTGAGAAAAATGATGAAACAGTTAAAACATTTATTCTCTAAATGTGACATGCTCTAGGAGCTACACATCACTTCAGCTCATGTTTACACATTATGCTACTATAACTGCTTAAAATGTAGGGATTTTTAATTGAATTTTATGGCTGGTGTACATTGTTGATAGTAATTTTTATGTTATAGCTTATGAGTTTAGTCATAGAAGGATATAGAGAAATTTCCATTGATGTCATAAAGTATCTATAAAAACAAAATGGTGTTTTCTTAGTAGGTAGCTATTTTATGTATCTCTAAATCTCTGAGCACTCAATTATAAAAAATGCATTTTGATAAAGAATATTTAGTAAATTAAATAACACTCTTTAAAACAATAAGACTCAATGATATAGTCTGTGTATTTTACATAGAATACATATTTTTAATAAACTATTCTGTCATTTCAAGTTACTGTAGTAATGTATTGACAGGTAGGAACCCCAAACATCCCCAAATTTCCTTATTTGTGCTATCCATAATCAAGCAGATTATTTAGTTTAACCCTTGGCATTTAAAAATATATTTAATATTTAGGCTTTATCAGTTGGATTTCATTTAGTATACCAAGAGAGTTATGAAAAACTGTAGTTATATTATTTCATAGTTATTATCTTTTCTAAACACAGTTTTATTTTAATTTGGTAAAACTACTTAACATCAGATTTACCCTGTTTAATTTTTAAGTGTGCAATGTAGTATTATGGAGTATAACTACAGTGTTGTACAGGAGACCTCTAAGAGGCCTTACTCATCTTGCTTAACTAAAGCTTTATGCCCATTAATCAGGAACTCCCCATTTCCTCTCAGCCCACCTACATGAAATAAGTCAGCTCAGAAAGACAAATACTACATCATTCCATTTGTATGAGATACCTTATATAGTCAAATTTAGGTTATTGTCTTCTAGTAAGTTTTTGTTTAATGGACAAATTGTTTTTTAATTAGAAATTATATTATTAACCTATACTTAAAGTATTGAAGTAACTAAATGAAATTTTCAAGACTGTATTTTTCCTAGGAACTTTAGATTTTAAGTTTTCAAAAAGTGTATGCATTAATCAAATTTAATGTGAACTCAAACTGATTCTTTTTCATAGTTAGTAATAGTTACTCAAGATATTTTACTAATTTTACCATGGGAAACAAAGATGAAAAATGGGAATGTTCCATTATTATTGACCTTTAAAACCTCTTAAGTTAGGGATTATGAATACTTTTGGCTGAAAGCATACATAATCTTGCTATTTTCTTTTTCCTCTATATATTCTCTCTCAACAGCACTTTCTTGAATTTTAAAATGGATAGCATTCATTTGACATTTTGCAGTCTAAAACTTAAATTTTCATGCTTGCTTTGAATGCATCTGGGAACCTGGAAATGAAATTTTGATAGAAATAAAAATGCCACTGGGAATATTATTGATTACCTGGAATGTGTGGCTTTCATTTACCAATTAAAACATATTAGCCAAGTCATCCGGAAGTGAATTGGTGTCTGTTTTTTGAATCATTGATATAATAGATAATTTACATCAGTTGTTTATGAAAGCTTTCAGATGATCTTAAAATATTAGAACATAAAAGATCTCACTAATTTTTTTAGAATTTAGACAACTAGAGAAACATTTTCAGCGTGTATTAATATCTCTGAATTATAAAACAAGTAGTCACAGAAGATTGTTCACAAAAGATTGGTTTGAACATCTTCACTATCTTTAATAAAAGGGTATTATTTTCCTCCTTTGTTAACTGCTAATTTAAAAATAAAATAATTTTTATATGGTCTCAACTTAATTCATGACTTTGGTCAACCTGACATTATATTTAGATCCCCAATAGAAACGGATCTGTAAATATGGAGAACAAACTGATTGTTGCCAGAGTCAGACCTCTGCGCGAAAAGAGGGAAGGGGAGCGGTGGGGGGAGGGGGGAGTACAGGCTTCCAGTTACAGAATAAACAGGTCTCGGGATGAACGGCGTAGGGAATAGAGTCAGTGGTACTGCAGCTGTGTATGGTGATGCATGGTAGCTACACTTGTGGTGAGTTTAGCATAATGTATAGAGTTGTCAAATCAATACGCTATACACTTGAAACTAATGTAACATTATGTACTGATTATTCTTAAATAAAAAAAACTTTTGAAAAATAAAATAAAATCCCCTGCTAATTTTTCCTCTCATCCTATGGTGATCTGTGCTCTATTCTTGTTACTAAAACTCTAAATTCTCACTCAAGTAGCAGGTTCATTTGTTGCTAAATGGCTCCTAAACCTCAAAGCAGCATACAAATGTTAATTATAATTCACTGTCCTCATTTTTTTCCTTGAATTCTTTTAACAAAATATTTATTTTTGAGAGAGAGGGTGAGAGGGAGAGGACAAATTGGGGAGGAGCAGAGACTCCAAATTGGGGGGAGACACAGACTCCAAAGCAGTCTCCAGGCTTCAAGCTGTCAGTACAGAGCCCGAGGTGGGGCTTGAACTTATGAGCCTAAAGACCATGACCTGAGCTGAAGCCAGAGGGCTTCAGTGACTGAGCCACCTAGGTGCCCCTCATGGCCTTCATTTTGAATGCCAGTTCACTGAATGCCTGTTCAGGCTGCTGTACTGGGAAAGCCTAGGCAATGCAGAGCCTAAAGTGGAGACTTTACCTTTAAGGGACTTAAGGAAACCCTTGGAGGAATATTGCACTTTTCCTTGGTAAAATTGAGATGGCCAAGTTCTACTTGTATTTTCAGAACTTTCTACCTTCAAATATTAATCCCTTTTAATTGGTCTATTCACTATTATTCTATTTGTTTGGGAATCTTTTAGGTCTAATATTTCTTAAGGACAGCCATACTTTCCTTTTATTAATTTTATAAACTCCAAATTGACATTGTATAATTGTCCCTTATTTCCAGGGCCCTCCTCTTCTTCCTCTTCCTCATATCAGTTTTTTATGACAGGTGCTTTTTTATGCTTGTTAACTATTTAGAGTGCTAATTCGATACTCATCCTTGATTATTGGTACGTTACACATGACAGACTGAGGTCACACAGGTTTTTTAATGTTTTGTCCATCTGATTTCTGTCTGAGCTCAACACCTGTGATCTCAACCTTGACTTTTCTGCTTAATAATAATAGCTGTTTATTAATTACCTAGCTCTATGTATTTTTATGCTTCATGTGCATCATCTCATTTAATTCTGTGCTTGCCCTTGATTAGGTGTTATTCCCAATTTCCAGATGAATTGTGTGAGGTACAGAGTGAGTCACTATGCTCAGAATGACAAAGGAAATATTTAAAGCCACCTGTAACATTTATCAGCTCTCATGTGTTGTCTGTCAACCTCACAATGAATACTAACTAGTTATTCCTTGTGAGGTAAAGTTGAGTATAGAGAAAAGAGTTCCCTTTCTTATTCCCACCTTTAAAAAAAATTCAGTAGTTGGGGCACCTGGGTGGCTCAGTTGGCTGAGCATCTGACTTAGGCTCTGATCATGACTCTGATCTGACTCACTGCTGTCGTCACAGAGCCCGCTTTGGATCCTCTGTCCCCCTCTCTCTGGGCCTACCCTGCTTGCATGCTGTCAAAAATGAATAAACACTTAAAAAAATTCAGTTGTTGGCATGGAAGTATGAGTTTTCTATAAGAAATTTTAAAGCAATCTTGTTCTTATGTCCTAATCTTATTCGTATGCTCTGAAGTCATATTAGGATATTTTTGACATACTTTGTTACTATATAGCATGATGTTCTAAAATGTCCTAAAATGTTACCATATAGAGCAGCAGGATGGTCCGAAGACCTGTGGAAGGAAGGGCTCTCAAAATGCTTTCAGGGACTCCAAGAGGTCCAAATATTTTGCATAATGATAGCTTGACCTTATTTACCTTTGAAAAACCTTCATTCTCTCCTGAGTGTACTGGAGCTTTTAAAGGCTACATGTTTTGTGACTAAATGTAGAAGTGGATATGAAAATCCAAATGACTTCTTAAGACATTGAAGAATTTTGCAAAAGTGTGAATTTTTTTAAATATTTATTTCTTATTACAAATGATACTTTTGCTAATATGCAATGGATTTGTAGTTATTTTTAATTAATAAATATTTTTATTCCTAATTTTATTTTCTAATATGGTAAATATTGACATGAAACCAATATGTGTAGAGAGATCCTGAAACTGATACCAGTGTGTTTGAGAAACACTGCCATATTAAGCTCTATATTACAAATAAGACCCTTCTTTTTTATTTATTTTATTGTTTAAGATTTTCAAAAATGTTTATTTAATTATCTTTAAGGGAGACCCATTGTGAGTGGGGAAGGGACAGAGAGAGAGAGAGGGAGGGAGACAGAGAATCCCAAGTAGGCTCCATGCAAGTGCTGTCAGCACAGAGCCTGATGAAGGGCTTGAACTCATGAACTGTGAGGTCATGACCTGAGCCGAAACCAAGAGTCAGACAAGAGTTACCAATATGCCCCAGACCCTTGGTTTTTAGAATCTGTGTTAAGAAACCTTGACCTATTAACAACAAGTTTTCTCCAAAGTTTACATTAAAAATGCTTGTAGTCAGTGATGGTAATGAGAAGAATGAGGTAGTTTCAAACGAGAAGGTCTAAGACATGGCAAAGCAATATGACGATCTCAGGAAGGTTGACAATGAAGATGAATGAAAACCTATTTTCAAAGTCTCTGTTAATTTTTGAACAATTATTATTTATCTCCAATTTTTATCTTTTCTTGTTTTTGTAAACAAAGCTTTAGTCCTGTCAGATGTATTTGCTTAAATTTTTGTATGCATCTCACTCATTTACTTAGCATTTAGAGAGAGTGGTCTCTGTGCAAGGTTTTCTAGTCTGGCGAATTCCGAAGAGAGTATGAACACATAGTCATGAGTTTTATTCTGAATTGTGTAGTAAATGACAGAGCTAAGATTTAGGTCTATACCCAACCAATGAGGCCAGTTTCTATATTTATCTGTCAAATTTTAATTATTTGGAACTGAGAAATATAGTCCAACAAACACATATGAACACATATTATTCACAAAGAATTCCCATCTCTCTAGTCAAAGTAAGGGTTAACTTCATTAACACATTTCTCCTCTCTAAACATTTTAAAACACAGTGTAAGTATGGCTTTAATGCTAAAACACAAGAGAAACATTTTCATAGATTCATATAGGAATATGGCATTAAGTGATATTGAAGATTTTGTGTGTGTTTATAAAAGATTTCCTTTCTCTTTTTGATGTGAGATGTTTCAAGTGTACTGTGTAGCTTGTGAACCCAAGAATACTTTATGTTTTTTAATCTGAAGAACAGCCATAATGTTTTTTTAATATTAATTTGCACCTCTTTAGATTTCCACAGAGGACATTTCTAAAATTTATGTGTAGCATAAACACTTCTTTTAGTTAATTGTAGAAGTTTAACACTGACTATATTTACAGCCCCATAGGTATAGTTGAAAATTTACATATTAAACAGAGATGGTCTCTGGCATGGTTTAAGAAAATGATCTGTGTTCTTAATTACACCTTTAGCATAAATGGGTGAGTGTCATTTACTGAAATGTAAAGAGGAAATCTATGATGATGAAGATGATGATGATAATATAAAACATTAATTATATTAAGTTGGCAAATTTTGTGTTTTTTTAGTATATGATCAATTTATATTTAATGAGGCTATGCGTTGAAGTTTATATCAATATGATAAAAATTCTAGACCTATAATTAGTTTTCTAGCTATTTTATGTCTTTTAGGCAAATGAAAACTTCCATGTCAATGAATTTCAAAGCTAAATTTCCAAACTAAATGAAGGAAGTATGTAACTATATTTACACTTTTCATAGTAATTGATTTTATTCCTAGAGTCAAATATTGATTTCTAGTATACAAAATGAGCGTATCATTAGACTTAATGAAAACGAGTTGCTTGTTCATTTTCTATGTATAGCAAAATTAAATTTCACTATTTTTAAATTTTCTTTAATGTTTATTTACATTTGAGAGACAGAGCAAGCAGGGGAAGGGCAGAAGAGACAGAGATACAGAACCTGAAGCAGGCTCCAGGCTCTGAGCTGTCAGGAAAGAGCCTGGTGTGGGGCTCGAACCTACAAATTGCAAGATGATGACCTTCACTGAAGTGGGATACTTAACCAACAGAGCCACCAAGCGCCCTGACATTTCCTATTTTTAAAAGACACTCTATCAAAAGCTGGAAAGAGAGAATCTCCTATGATATTTCAAGCCTAAAAATAATAATTATCCATATTTCCCAATTAATATTTGTCCTCTCCTTAAGCGGTTTTAAGGATACTTAAAACATAGTCCAAAATTAGAGTTGACAATTGCAAATACAAACCAACCAACACAGTAATAAAATCAATACTTACATTTCCCTCGAGGCCACTACTTACTGTTTGCCGCACCATTTCCTTAATGGAATGGCAGTTATGTTTGCAGAAACCTTGTAACTACCATTTTTATGTTTTAACTAAAAGCAGCTTTCTTGAAGAAGTATGATAAAGAAATTCTTGAGCTACTGTTAAAAACTGTCATAACCCTGTAATAGTTAATAGGAGGGAAGAGAAAGCAACCTTTCTCTTTAAAATCTTTTCCAGATAAACATGATAGCCTTTCATATGTGGTGCTGTTTTTCTGATAATGGCAATATGTTTTTTATGTGTTTGTTAGGATGGACATTGAATTCATATTTAAACATCTCACTACACTTAAATAACTTGCCCAGTTTAATTGAACATATACAATTACTAGGATACGTTTCCTTTTGGGGTTGATTTTGAGAGTGTGCTGTCAGAAAATTTTAAAAATGGAGGAAAGTAAGGGAAATTAGCAGTTTTACTCCACATACTAAGATTAATTTCAAAATCTGACAAAATGTCTTACTAACCCATTTAGTTGATTTTTCTTCTCGTTTGGATGGGATAGTAATTTCCCTGTTTTATTCATTATTTTGTATTATGAAATTATCTCATATTGATATGGCACTTTAATGCCAATTCTTTTAACAAGTCTACATTTTTATGGGCTTTAATCTAAGTTAGAAGTTAATTTATCTCCACATTTTCTTCTGGTCTTTTTCGTAAAGATAATAATAGCCTAAGAATCATTCAGGAAGGAAAGGTACATTTTACCTCCCAGAGGAATTTCTGCATGGTCAAACTTTGTTTTTGAGAGTAATTGTACAAACTAAAATAGAGAATTTGTGTGAACAGAATTCATGGCCCTTTTTAGAGAACACGTTTTGAAACAGGATATTGAAAATAAAGTCCATTGGCCAACTCCGGTCTTTTTCCGTGATGATGTCAGCAGCTATGTCGCGTGATAATGCTGCAATATTTTCATGACAAAGAAAAATTCATATCCACATCTTTAATAAATGAAGGAGGAAAAAAACCCATCCATACTGGATTCCCATCAGACCCTTTGTGGCTTCTCTCAACTGTAAATATTGAGAGTAAGATCAGAATGAAAGGGGTGTTGCATCAAAATTAATCGCTGAAGTTATTACTTACGGTGTCACTTGTTTCCCATATTCAGGCTTTCCACACAAAGCTTTGAAGAGCCCTACAGGACCAACCAAATGTAATTGATACAAAATCATTGCCACACAACAGCTGCACTAACAGGGTGCTGCCGCTTTTACTTTAATCTACCTTTCTTTCTGAGAGTTTATTATGTTTTTGAATTTATTCTTTTGTAGATCTGGGAGCTATCTTTTTTATGGAAATTAATCTTTTTAGAAGATTTGTGCTCTCTTTTTCAAACACTAATACATTCATTCAAGTATCCTATTATTCAGATCCAGCTGGCTTTTATCTGGTGATATTTACTTCAAAAAGCCAAGTTAAATGGTATCATAGATTAATTCTCAGAGCACAGGAAAGCTTTTTTAGAGAAAAACATAATTTGGTAATTACTTGAAATATCATAATAAAAATCACAGAAAATGTCAAAAATGCATTGTATAGTCTGTCATAATAGGAAGCTTCAAAAAGTTGTTTCACTAGAAACGTGGTACTCTGAGTTTTCATTTCAGTCCAACATGATATAACTTGAAAGTTTGCTTTGGGTTCTAATAAACTGTATTATGAATTTTAGGTTTATATTGTTTGTTCACACAAAACAGTGAAACTTCAAAAGGGACATTATCCACTGCTATCTCTTACATAAATCAAACTGGAAATAAGACACATTTTACAATTCAATTTAAGATCCCACTGAGACAATAATGTTGCAAGCTGTGCATTTTGCAAAGTAATATAGTAATGTCTAGTTTGCATTTTTGAAAAACCAAATTAATCACACTTTATTGAGTACGTTGGAGCAAACCTAAAATTCATCTATTATTAAAAACTTGTGCAACAAACACAAACTATATTTTATACATAAAGGACAAACTCATTTATTCATTAGGATAAAACACTTGGAGTTTGCATTTTGTAACTATGAAAGAAATGACATTTGTTAAGGGGGCTGTTTTGAATTTTTAAAAGCAGTCTATACATAGTAAGTTGCTTGAAAATGTATTTTAGCATAAGCAATTATATCAGGTTTTAGGCATTCACATGAAAATAGAATTTAACTTGAAAACTTTGGGGTAAGAAAACAAAACTCATTAAAGTAAATGATATACTTTAAAAAGACACCTACGAATCAAAAGATCACTTTGTGTTTTATTTTTCATGTGCACACGTTAATATAATATGAACTTTTTCTGGTTTTGATAAGAAAAATAAAACTCTCCCCAGGCAAAATAGAAGCTTATCATGTCCTACAATTTTATCAGCCTAAAGAAAGGAAGTACTTTTTGTATGCATACCTTTGGATATACAGTCCAATAAGACATTATGTATTGTATTGGGAATAAATTTTTTGTGGCATCATTTAGACATTATTACCTACATGATGTATATTATATATTCTTAGTTTTGAGGATTTCCAGTAAATCTAAGGGTTGTGAATAGTGATGAAAAGCAAAGAAGAGCAAAATAGTGGCTAAGTCTGGGTGTTTATTTTACTGGTGCCTATTTTTCAATGTCAGGATAGTAAACACTGTTTTGCTTTCTGCTGATGTATATAATATTCTGTATGATAACAATTATTTGAGGTGCTGTAGAATAGTGTTATACACTGTGCACAGAATAGGATAGCAATATTAAAACACATTTCCAGATTTAATTTTTCAATAAAATCTTAAGGCCAAACTTGTCCTATCTCATAAACCTTATTATTAAATACAAATTTGGGGGAATATTTGCTTCTTGCCTTCTCTAATTGTGTCACTCGGGGAGGATCTAAAAAAAGCCTATCCACTCTGAACCTATTGACAATTCTCCTGCTTTTGTATTAAGAACTCTACATTGCTGACTCAATCACTGGTGAGCTGTTGCCCTGTGTCAAGAAAGAGTAAATTATCTCTTTATGTGAAGACTTCCATACGAGATACACATGGTTTTACTTTTATTGGGTAAACTATTTGGTGCATATATAAAAGGAATTAGTTCATAAGCCACAGGATTCAGATATAGGGAAGAGTATGCAGGATGCCCTCACTCAACGTAATTGTTTTATTTATTTATTTTTTTCATATCTGGCTCTGGAAACCAATTTGTTCTTCAATCATCATCTTAGTAAACTCTAATGAGGGAGAACCCAAGATTTTTTTTTCTATTTTATCAATTTCCCAGTGGCATGAAATATGAGAATCAGGATTCCTGCCCTGGTCACATCAATGTCAATGCAGTAGATGACAGAACCCGCAATGATTACTCCTGATGATGAGTTCCTTCTCCTCCTTCTGACCATCTGATACATTGCTTTAATCATATCTCTCCCCTGCCTAAGATGATGACCAAACTCATCATCCTGACATCTGAGAACTTTCATAATCTGGCCCTAGCCTACCTAATTCGTTCTGACTCCTGATGCTTTCCTAATATGTACTTTCTCCTCCATCAGTGGAGCTACTGGCTGTCATCCAGACCCACCATTTATGTTCGCTGTGGCTTCTTCAACAGTCCAGGCAATTCTCTCAACTTGGTGCACTCTGCTGTGAAGTAGAAAGGATTTAGGACCAAACATCAGGCAGTAAAAATATTCCAAATCCAGCTCTTTTCCGAAAGAGTTATATGGCCTCATGAGTTTCATTTAATCGTTCAGCACCCCAGTTTCCTGTGCTGCAAAATGAGAGGATTGTGCTTGATGGCAAAGCATTCTCCTCAAAGTCCTTCCGGTGTGTTCTCCTAATGCACATGCTTCCACGTGCACGCATAAACACAGACGTGCAAACATTCTTTCAATCTTCTGCGACCGGGATCTCATTTAACCTCCCGTGTCACTTTACTTATTTATTTGCTCATTGTTTCCTCTACCCACCTCCTAACTAGAATATCCACTCCACGAAGGTACAGATTTTTATCTGTTTTGTTTACTGGTCTAGTCCCAGTGCTTACAACAATGCCCGATCCATAATAGATGTCTGATATATGTTAAAAAGGTAATGAATTATTTCTGTGTGCTGAAAGCTCCAACACTCTGTATATTCAACTCTATTCAAATATATATAAACACAAATTATAGAAGTATAGTTTTCTAAGTATACTTTCTTGCTCCTTGTTCTTTACACTGCAACATTCTTGGCTTCTGGTTCTTTTTATGTGATTATGTATTGATATTTTAAAAAAATTATTTGTGTTTTCTATCATATTTCTATTCTTTTTCTATTTGATGTGGTTGCATCATAATCTTAATAGCCTGCTTGTTTCTTCTTGTTTCCTCTCCAAGATTTTTAATATGCAGTATTAACTTGACTTTTGGACAAATGAGAACATGAAATCCTTTTCAAGGCTAGAATTTAAACATATATTAACATTAGCCTCAGCAAATGCACATAAGAATCATTTTCAAAAATTTTTTTCACAGTAAGTAGAAATTTGACACTATTAAAAATTAAGCCTTCTACACTAAAACTCTTATTGGATTTCTTGAATTTAAAATAGATGATATATATATATGTGTGTGTGTGTGTGTGTGTGTGTGTGTGTGTATACAAAAAATCCCTCATAGTGTTATACACATTAGCCATTAAACAATAAATTATTTTGAATTTTTGTGTATCAGTGTATGCATAACAGAATTATAATTCTTTGTGAAAATGGTTCAAATACATGATAAGGTACAAAATATGTTTAAGAGACTTCTTTGCAAAAAGCAACTCTTTACAGAAATCTCATAGAAAAAAATTTCAGGATTTACCAAAGTGGAAACACACTTTCTGTACAGACCATTTAAGCTAAAGGAAGGGCTTGAGTTATTTACTTTGTTTTGAAAAAATTGTGTTTTAGCCTACTAACTGAAGTCTTTAATAGCTATTTAATATAAGTTATTTTAATTAAGAGCAACATTTAACAAGGTGTATTTACCCAGGTGTTAGGCCAGGTACATCTAAATGACAGCACCTGTGTACTATTTACAATGGGTCTAACATTCCCTGTGCAATGATGTGAGAGAACATGTGTGGTAGAATAGAGAAAAAGTAGAAATAGTGCAATATTTTTATATCGCAGGGGATATTGAAATTATGTAAGACAACTTTTGGGATCACAAGGGAAAATAACACATCATAATATTTTTTTTTTACCGATAGGCTTCTACAATTAGATCGCTATTTGTTATCCAACAATTAAAGATTCTTCCCTAGATAATAATTTTTAGTAGAGTTCTCTTTATACTGAAAACATATGAAATACAATATATTTATTAGAGATAAAGACAATTTGTATAGATATTATCTTTATAAGTTTAAGACTTTTAAAAATTCTGATTTTTTTTATTTGGTCACCTTAGAAAACATGGCAATTTCCCGATTCATTATTTTTTAACAAGGCATGCATTCTTTTAGTATTGATTTTGGGAAAACTTTATTGAAGAAAAATGATGAATATGATTTTTTCAAATACTATTGTGTATGTGTGTGTGTTAAATGAACTTAAAACCTATGTTTAACAGTTACTTCTGACACTGAATCATTGTGTGACCTTAGGTTTTTGCATTCTCCTTATGTTTCTCATTGGTCATACTATGATTATAATAGTTACACTCGATATTTTTTAAATAAAAAATGAGTAAGGATGCTTAAGTTTTACTTTACATTGACCTAAGGGTGTTGATATTATCAGAAAATCAATCCTCGTTTCAAAACACATTTTGTAACCATTTATCTTATTTTAATTCATATTATGACACCAATCTAAAAGCATATGCATTTATTCTTGGGAGAAAAATGAGTGCTTATATTTAATTCCTGAATTGGAGTTAAAAATGTAGACATGAAATTATCCACATTAATGCTAATCATCTTAAGTATTTTTTTCATTGCTGGCAACTGAAATTTTAGTGGTCATTTTGACCTTGAAAATCACCTGCCATGTCTGCCCATGAAAAACTGATGAAAAGTGCCTTGAATAGTATGTCTTCACTACGTATAATAAAAGCTCTGGAAAGAATGATTTGGTTTCATATAAACAGTAGCTTTCAGCAGGCCTGCCATCTGCATGTAATCTACCACTATAATATAATATTATATCAATGGTCCTTCAAATGTGCTATTTGCAATATGTAGTCTTTTTATTTAAAGCTGCCTCTCTCCATAATGTTCTTAATGGGACCTTGTTATTGTTGGATATTGTAATTATTTATCTTGTTAAAAATTAGACTAATGGCATCTTTTCAAGCTATGCTTAGCTGTGTCTATTTGTGTGTTTTGTTTGTTTGTCTCTGTTCAGTCTATTTATCTAAATGGTAGTTAGGATTGTTGAATCTTTACATCTAATCATAATGTCCTACATTCATTCATTCAGTATTAATTGAGGACTCAAGATCTTTCAGTAATTCACGTTGATTTTCTTATTAAAAGGAACAGTATACCTTAGAAATAAGTCTAGAGACCTGCATATTATGAACAATCATTGGTACTCTTTTGTGCTAAGAATTTATTGTAGGAATCATATACCAATATTTGCTTGGTCCTGCTCAGCTTCTCGGACTTTTCTTCTCCTTGTTTTGTTTTGTTTTGTTTTTAAATCATTCATCTGGCTTATTTGGGATTTATTATGTGGCTTACATTACAAATACACTTTTAGTAGATGTACCTTTATACTTTCAATGCCTTCTGTAAGCATTGTGGCTTAATCTCCCACCTACAAATCAAAGACATCCAAATCTTCCTCACTGAGTATTTGCTTTGCTTCAAAATTTCAGTTACATATTTCCTAATGCTTATGGTCAATATTTATTTGATTTTTCCTGAAAAATACCATATTTATTAAGTCTAAGTTTGAACTGATTTTTATTTATTTTTAAATCAGATCTTCCTCATTAGCAGTTTGGATTGCATGTTCAGAATTCCAAAGTTTAAATCCTGGGCAAATTAGTCAACCTTTATAACAGTAATTTGGATCTACCTCAGAGTTTCCAAGGACTCCTTTGATAGTACATATAAAAACTTATTACCACAGTGCCTAACACATTGAAAGGAGATGATGCATGTTCGATATCATCATCACCGTCACCATCATCATCATCACCTCTTTAATATCTCCATCCATCCTGTTAGTCTAGATACTCAGAAAACCTTTCACACTTTATTCTCTTCATCCCCATTTGTATCCAAATTATTACCCAGTTCTGTCAAGCTAATTTCCAAAACATTGAACACATTTCTTCTTCATCGTTTCTATCTTTCATTCCAGTCACAGGATAAAATTATGTAGCTATGTTTATATTTGTGTATCTTTCTCCCACCCTGTAAGTTGGTCAAGAACAATGGCCACAGCTTAGCATTTTTAAAAGCCACATTGAAATTTATCTCATATGAAGGTAAAAATTGGTCTGAGAATTGCAGCTTTCAACTCAAGAACTGAGAGTTATTCCTACTCTGTTAAATGCTGGGGATACAATGATGAACAAAGGCTACATAGGTCTGACGATGTGGTGCTTACATTAAGACAAGATATGTTGAGTCTTAGTAACAGTGGGAAACAACTGAAGTCTAAGCAGGGGGATGATAGTGTAAGATTTGTACTTAAAAGAAATGATGATATAGAAGTAGAGACAAATTATGTAGATAAAATCAACGAGATGTAAAATGGAATTGGAAATGTGTGGTACACAGTGAGAGAAGACGAGATATAGATGATCCCTAGGTTTCTGGCTTATAACTAGCTGATGTCATTCTTTAAGGCTAGCTAGGCTTGGGGAGATGATAATTTAAGATGTAGATCCATAGAGATGAAAGAAATATTGAGATTATTCCCATGAGTATGCCATCCTTCCTATGGGGGTTTTATGCTTTTTGGAAAATTTAACAGCAATTTGGCTCAAGTGAGAAGAAGATTTTTCAATTTCAATGTAAATAATTTAAAACTGAAAACATTGTATAAAACAATGGAAATAAAACTGATTTCAACTGACCATGAACAACACTTATGCATGAACATAAAATTGTTAATATTATATACCATGATGTTGATTACTCTGCTAACAGTATATAAAGCATATTAACTTGAAATTTTATTTGATGTAATTGTAAATCTATAGGGACATTACAATATCCTTAGAGAGGAGAATTTCTAGTTCATTTGTTTGCCTAATGGAAAAATAATTTGATGAGTTAAAGTGGGAAAAGGTAGAAATTCATTGACATTGGCAATGAGAAAGGTTAAAAGATGCAGTTAAATCAAAGTGGACACATTATATCCAACTGCTTTATTTTGAAGAATTTCATGAATACGTTTTAGATTCAAAAGCTTACATATGTTTTTAGTATTGTTATTTCTATGCTGTTCATAATAGCATTATATATTTGCTGTAGAAATTAACCAATCTGTTGCAGTATGATCATTTCCACTGAATAGAGACATTTGGCTCTTGCTTCCAATCATTTTACAGTCCTTTCAACAAAACACCTAAATATTTAGTCCATACAAATTAGGTATAAAATTTGGCTACTATTTCTTTCCTTGAGTCCTATGTACCTGTTTACTCAGTCTAAGTCTGCTTTTATTTTGTTTTGTTTAGGGGATCTATTTTACCAGGTTAACACTTAGTGCATGGTGCTAATGAATCCAAAGAAAACAGCAGCATCAAAAAGCAAAGTGTTTTCTGATATAATTATCTCTATCTTCTCCACGTAAAGTATTTAACCTTTTATCTTTATAGTAATGGCCTTCATTCTTTTATTTTAAGTTGTATCAAAACTTTCTGGAATTTGGTATGAAATCAGGGAAATATATATAGTATTAAATTCTGTATACAACAATCATTCTAATAATTTTTATTTTAAAATGTAAGCCGTGTGTATCTTAATTTACCTAATGCTGTTCTGGTTTTCCATGATTTCTCAAGGGTTTTCAGGATACTTGTTTTTTATATGTCCCCCTGTTCTTTAAGGATTCTCTTATGTATTTCATTTGATACCTGTGACTTGAATTTCAGCTCTGATTTTACAATTTGTTTCTTATTCTTTCTGGTTCAAACATTATTAGACATGGTGAAGAATATTCAACTAAAATAAAAAATATTCTAGTCTTTTATATGTCACTTTGCATAGGTTGTTAACTTATGCCACTTTCAACAACATTGAGTAATATGTAATGAAATAGAAATAATAGGAACAATAGGAATTGTTCTGATGAGTCAGGGACTTTAATAGCACCAGTGTTTTATATATATATATATATATATATATATATATATAATACATATATGTATACATATATATAATAAAATGTATTGAAATTGTTCTCAAAAGGAAACATCACAGATAAAATAGAAGTCTTCTTGTATTATAAGAGTTTTAAATTTCTAAGTGACAAATATTTAACATTCAGGTAACACAGAGAAAGTTTAATTTATCATAGATATCTAAAGAGAATATATCTGAATATTGCAGGGAGACTATCATTTTTATTTTTAATGACTCCTATTTACTGGTAGTGGGATAGTTAGAATTCAAGGCAATACTATCCTCTAAGAAAAATAGTAAGTTGATGTTAGAACATAAGCTAAGCAGGATTGGTTACATAACAGTGAACCAGGTTTGTTTTTCCCCAGCAATTCCAAATCAAACATGAGACGTGTACATATACAAATATTAGACTCTGGAAATGTCCAGCTCTGTGGGCATCATTTTGCAATACCAACTAGGAGGCACTTCTGGTGTTTTCTTTGCTGAGCTACTGTACCTAAAGTGGAATGTTCTATTTTATTTTATTTTGTTTTATTTTTTAAATTTTGCCCTTAATCAATTGTTCCCCCCAAATATTACTTCTTCTCCACTCTAAAATAAAGTAATATGATGAAGTTGAACCAAAACACCAAAGATTTCAGTATTTATATATGCAAACATAGACCAGCTCAGATCATTCTTCAGGAAAAAGATTTTAAAAGATTACATTACAGGGGCGCCTGGGTGGCTCAGTCGGTTAGGCCTCTGACTTCGGCTCAGGTCAGATCTCACGTGTGTGGGTTCAAGCCCCGCGTCAGGCTCTGTGCTGGCAGCTGGCTCAGAGCCTGGAGCCTGTTCCCAGTTCTGTGTCTCCTTCTCTCTCTGTCCCTCTCCCTCTCATGCTCTGTCTCTCTCTGTATCAAAAATAAATAAAACATTAAAAGAAAATTTTAAAAAAAATTAAAAAAAAGATTACATTACATGATTCACGAGAGGACTGTGTCTTCTGTTTATGCGAACGCTAGTAGTACTGTTGACATTTTATATCTCATTTTTAAGGTGAAAAAATAATAACTTATTTATTCTCACTTACCCTTGAAATAACAACTAAACATTGTAGTGTCTGTGACTCGTATTTGCTTTTAGTGAATAGTCTTGTTTCCACTGTTAAGGTAGTGTTGACATCCTTCTAAGTGGTCTCCAATGGTATGTAGTAAATGCCTGCTCTTGCCATCATTTTCATTGTAAACGAATCTTGACAATGTCAGGTTCCCGTCACAGTCTATCAGTGTCACTCACTAAGTGGTGGTGTGACCGTTAGTCCCTTTGAGATTTGCCTCCTTTATCAGGGTCAGCCTGTGGGAAAATTTCAATGAATAGTTACATGTTACCTAGGTATAAAGGGTAATAACATTTACAAGTACTTTTACTATTTTAATGCATGCATGGTAGTTGAAAGACATTCATTTTTTACAGATCACTTTCACTTTGTGTTTGATTATTTTACATGCATCCTATACAAATTCATAAAAGTATACTATGGCCTTCCCTTTTGGAATCTATTCATCATTAGATATATGCAGGATTCAATAATAAATATGATTATCTGGGCTAGGATATTTGGTGCCACTAAAATGCATACCCAAGTTCTGTTTTTTTTTTTTAATTAAAGATAAACAATAGTAATATCCTTCACCCCCAAATTTTACATTTTCCTTTCTACTTAAAAGTTTAGTTCCACAAAGCAAAGTGATCTTTCTTTGCCAATGATTATCTCCACATTTAATCATTCTTTAAGTTTTTCATGGTAATCTTTTTTTTTTTAACTTCTGTCTCAATTAACTATTGTTTCAGTTGAGTTGCAAAACAGCATTCCAAATGCTCAGGATTCACATTTCTTTCCTTTATTTCAGTTTATTCAGAAGAATCAGTTACTAAAGTTTTATTTATAATTGAGCCATATTTATTGTTTGTTCTGTTGAAAATGCCATGTAAAGAGGTATTCAGTGGAATTTTTCCTGTGGTCCCACACAAAAACAAAAGTACCAAGCACCCCTCATTTTAAAGAATATAAAAAGCACCTGCTACTTATCACTAGCACCGTAAGCAGCCTATCTTAACTATCACTCCAGACCCACAAACACCCTCCTTTTTCATTATAAGAAAGTAGGACCATAGAGAGAGGAGATTTGAAGAAATCCTTGTAGTGAAGAGACAGCATCTAATGGAAGGGCTGTGACTCAGTGATCACTTTTTGAAAGTGTTTCCACACCACCCCTTGAAGGGAGGGGTTTCTGAGGGAATTACTCCAAGTTTACAGGTTCCTCCCCCTTATTTCAAAGCCAGATTTCTGTTTTGGTGTGAACTGCTTGTCTGTTTTCTGTATATATTTGAGCAGGGGGGTTAGGAATTGAGAGGTGGCAGCATAGAGAGAGTGGCCATCGTCAGAACAAGAGGGCCCACACCAAGAGAAGGACCTTATCAGTAAGGAGGAGTAGCAGTTTTAGAAGTTTAGAGGATCAAGAAGCTCAAGCAGATTTCCATTGTTAGGGACTCATGCTGTAGGAAGTTCCTCTGGAAGGGACCCTCTTGAAAGATCAGACATGAATTTGTAGGAGATACTTAGCATTTAGGCACCTGCCCTGTGGAAGATGTAAGTGGCTTAAAGGTACAGTCATAGAAGCAGTGAGGACATGAGTTGGAACTCGTTGGGTAGGAGACCTTTATCCTACTATCCAGGAGAAAGAGAGGAGGATGGATGAAAAACTAAACAAGCCCTTGTCTTCCAGGCTCCCTAGGTTCTAGGGCTGGTCAGTGCTGATAGCGATGGAGAAACAGAGATGAGTGTTAACTAGAATGGAATTTCTTTAATATGCAAGGTTATTAAGGAGCAGAAAAGGGAGCCTTGACAAAATGTGTTTGAAGGCACAAATTAGAGGAAAAATAAAAACATTTTATATTTATAACTCAGTTCTGAATGTCCCATAATCTGGCTACTTTTAGAGTAGGGATAGTTTTCAGAAGTTAAGGGTTTCTTCCCAAAGCAGTATATTTCTGCATTTAAACCTTGGTTCATCATAAACTACGTATCACAAAATATGATAAAATAAAAAATAGGGGCAACCCAAGAAAAGTAGTCTAAGCTCGGAAAAAGACCGAGAGAGTGCATCAAGCCGGTTGCTTATGTTTTTTTTTCCCCAGAACACATAACTATGTTTTAATGTTGGGATGGGAAGAGTGTCAGATGGGAAATTCCCATACTCAGTCTTTTACAAATTCAAGTTGCAGTTACACTAAATCTTAGGATCACTTTGCTGAAGAGTGCACATCTTTTTACACAAAGGAAAGCTAAGCACACATAAACACCTTTTGTATATAAGTTCCATATATTTGTGTACATTTTTATTGATAAATTCTTAATATCTGTATAATTAGGCAGGTAAGTGAGTTATTTCAGATAATGTAGCATGCATAATTAGTAGTTTTTAGCTAGAGACAGAATTGGTAATCAGGCATTATTTCATTTTTTCTCTTGCATTTACATTCCCACTTACTTCTGGCTGTGTGTTGCAAGACTCCATCTGTTAATTCTCACTCCACCAAAATCATGCCCTAGCATTCATAGCTGGCCTTCATTGTGCTTCTGGTTACACTTCTTAATTTCAGCATCCAGCAGCCGCCTGTTGTGCTCTACCTTCAGCTGACCCTGTGTAAGCAGGTGTCTAGCAGGTGGTCCTGCACTTCACAATCTGTGTGTAAGACTAGGGATGGGAATCTCTTTCCCCTCAGTTCCTTCCCCCCCAACATTAAAATATGATTACAGATCTCAAGTAATCAACAGTTGGATCTACTATCTGAGTCTTTTCATGAACTCATGACCATTTTCCTTTGCTTAAACCATTTTCAAATTTTATTGTGTTTTATGAGTTTTTGCACACATCTTGACAGCCTATGACAGTGTATGTTCTTTGAGGACATGAAGGCTGCATCAGCTTCATCTTGTTCTTCCACTGTAAAGTCAAGGAACAGTTTGATCCATTAAGAATGGAGAAAGAGAAATGAGTTAGGTTTTTTTTCTGTTTCTAACTCTCCTTACCAAATAATAGAACTTCCTATATATTTTATCTTCTGTCTCTTGCAAGATTTCCTGTGGTCACAGTAGTAAACTTTAATTTTAAAGGTGTACATGTGTGTATATATGTTTGCATGTAGGCATAGTACATACATACACTGGCTTATATCACTAAACATATTGACTTAAACCAAAGCACTTGAAATTATTCATTTAATAACTATGGGTATGTCTTGGTCTGAACTGGCCTATTTTCAATTCTCATTTATTCATGCTCATAGAGGAAAAGGATGTTATAAATAATGCAAAAATCACTTACAGCTGACTTAGTTATATATTGTATATTTTTCATCAGACTTAGTTTCTTAATTGTTTGCTCTATTTATTACCCAAATGAGCTAACATCATGAGTATTTAACAAATGATGATTGGCGGAGATTGCTAGGAGCATTTCATGTGGTGGGAAAATCCAATCTAGTGTTATCAACTTGCTTTGGAAAATTCACATGTAGATGATTGATATTTACCCTCACACAAGGACTAATATCCTGTGATGCAAAAGAGATGTGAAAATAGATAGTATTTTATCTATAATCTGTTTCAGAATGATTCAATCAGAAGTTTGGCTTAATATTTTATACCTTGATAATGTGAAAAAACAGACTCACAGTGCTTCTCCACTATGAGAGTAAAATTGAAATATATTTGGAAAAATTACTTTTTCCAATGTATTAACTGGCAATCAGAATTCAAATAAAAAGAGAAATTGGTTCAAGTGAACAGAGAAACAAAAGTAGATAATAGATATAAGCAGAACTCAAACTGAATTTAAAATAATGAATGTTTGAGTATTTTTCTATATTCCATCTCTCAATTATCTTCAAATAAGCAATGTACTATGAAAATATAATGCTTGCATTTATTGGATATATTAAATGAAATGTATAGAGAAAATTATCCATTAATTACAAATTCCTAGCCCAGTTTTTATATTCAAATAACATTTATTCCAAAGTGTTTTTCTATACCAATTATCAGTAATTATGCCTCATCTCTTGTTTTAACTGACACTATAAAAAGTAAACATTTAACAAAAAAAATTGCACATACATCAATAAAGGCATTGTAGAGTAGAATTTTTATAATGTTTCATCATCGTATATTTTCTTGACATCATACATTTGAAAATTTCCCATACAGTTTTTGCATGTTTGACTGGGACATTGGTAAGTGACAAAAAGGGTGTGAGTAGAGAAATGAAGTAGATCCATTTATGAATATGGAAGTGAACTTTTATATCATAGTGTAGAAACAAGCTGGAGAAATTTCTTTTATGTGAGTCATTTCTGGATGAAGCTATAAACTTTTTCTTTTTAGCCAAAAGCTGTCATGGTTTCTTGTAAAATAATAAAGATAATAAAGATATCCATTTTAATTGATTCTTTTCATTGTTTAATAAAATTGCTTTGTTTGATTGCTGAAGAATTTGAATTGAGTTTTCATTACCCACTTCTGAACAATTTACTCTAAGATTCAGACAGTATTGAGCTAATGAGTTTGAATTTATATTGAACCTTAACTGTCTTCATGAAGTAAATGGAAAAAAATCATGGCAGTAACTAAGTATTCTTCATTAAAATCTATGTCATAGAGATTTTACAATGAAGTTTTTAATAGAGCTAAAGCATTTAAATTGGAGTTTTACCAACTTTGCTGTTTCTAAGCATATTATATGAAAATATGATTTCTTTTCCTTTTTTAAGAAATGAAAACTCATAAGCTGACTGGGACATTACAGAAATTTTCTTTCAAGTGGGTTGTTTGTATATTCAACAGATTCAGTTAATAAGTTAGTATCAATTTAATTGGAGAACATGTCTATATTGATATTATTCATTAATACCTTCTCAAGTATATCCTGTTAAGGTGTTTAAAAATCTACTGAAGTCCAAGACATTGCTGCATTATTAAGATGAAAGCTCTCAAATGTACTATTTCTAATTTGACACTATATTGCCATAATCATCAACTTTGGTTTCTTTGTATTTGAATAAAAGGTGGTATATTTATTGATGCACACATATTTACTATATTGTTTGACATCATTAACCTTTGTAAAGTGATCTTTTTAGGCTCTTTGTGCTATGACTAAACAAGTTGGGCATTTAATGATTCCATGTTTAGGATTTGTGGTGGAATTAAGTGAGGAACTTTAACTCTGAATGGTGACTAGAACATCATTTCATAAAGGGTAACTTTACAACTACCAGGGGGCTTCAGTTCCAAGAAGTAATTAATTCTCTAGGTATATAACAGAGCCCATTTTATCTTAATTTGGTTAGTCAAACTATATCAGACTCAAAGTAGGCTAAATATTGTACAATTTTTTAAAGTTGTGGAACCATATAAGAAATAGAAAAACAGAAAAGAAAATATGATTTAGGGGAAATTTACTTACTGGAGGTTATTTTCCTAAGAAATCACTTGGCCAACTCAAAATGTGATATACTTTTTAAAACCTTTCAAATTAACCATTAGAAGATTTGGAATTATATTGCATCCAAATTATGTATATGCATTCCCCACAAGTAGCTGTGAGGGTTCTTGGGATACGGAGACACTGTCCTCTCTCTTGCCCATCACAGGGATCTCAGGCTTCTGTTACCCACTTGCACATTCCTGGCCCTGATACCCTTCCACTTAGGCAACCTGTCCACCATCTTAAGCAGAGCCACCTTCTGCCAAATTGTACAATGGCAGTTTTTAGTACTAAAAATGGTAGTTGCCCAGAAAAAAGAAATCCAATTATTGTACAGCAAAATGTAGGACATAAAGAGATGCTACATTTAGATAACTAATTGTGATATGTTAAAGAAAACCGTCATATTTTAAACAAGAATTAGACTGATCAGAAGAATAGTGGAGCAATGAATTGACAATTTGTATTAAACACATGGAGCATGGTGATGTGATAAAACACAGCACTTCACTGGTTAGCTTTAAAGCTAATTTCCCTGAGTGGTGTGTGGGTATTGTGACATATAAAGGGGACAAATATTTTTCCTTTGGCAATCATTATTAGGACATTTTTTAATGCTTCAGTTTTCAATGATTTATGTCCTTTACTATTTTAATAAATGAGATACACCGTTTCATAGATTTATTTGAACAGATCAATGATGATATATGTGTATTTTTTATAGGACTGGAACTTCCTTTTATGATGATGCCCCACCCTCTCATTCCTGTGAGCCTACCTCCAGCGTCTGTCACCATGGCAATGAGCCAGATGAACCATCTCAGCACCATTGCCAATATGGCGGCAGCGGCACAAGTTCAGAGTCCCCCTTCCAGAGTTGAGACATCTGTAATTAAGGTAATTGTTTTCTTACATGATTGTTTTGGCTTATGCCACCATCTCAATCTATTTTTTTATTCTACATTAATTCTAAATTCAAAACAAGTGACAGTAAATAAATTGTGAGAAAAATCACTTTATAGTAATTAGAGTCAGGTAGAGCCAGGGATATAATATTAGACAGGCTAGGCCAATCTTAAGTTCTGTCTTGTTTCTATTTGTTTAAGTTTATTTACTTATTTGAGAGAGTGCAAGAAGCAGGGGAGGGGCAGAGAGAGAGGGAGAGGGAGAGAATCCCAAATAGGCTCTATGGGTAGATCCTGTTGTGGGGCTCGATCTTATATCTGTGAGATCATGACGTGAGCCAAAATCAAGACAAGATCTTAACCAACTAAGTTATCTAGGAGTCCTTGTGTTTTATCTATGAAGAGAGAGATGGATATAGGAAATTAATGGATATATTTCAAACTGCACATATGTTTAAATGTATGGTTATGTGTATGAATGCATGCATGTAATGTATGTGTGTATGGTGTTATGAGCTTCTATGTTTGGGAAACAGTGCCTGGTTTGTTGTAAGAGACCAGAAGTGTTAAATTATGGTTTTGCCATTTAATAGCTATGTTGCCTTGGACATATGACTCAATCTTTCTGATTCTATTCTACATATACAAATAGGTATTACAGTATAGGTGTAAACACTAAATGAAATAATACAATTGAATGTTTTTTATAAATTCAAAATTACACTATATGTGGAAGATAACACTATTGTCATACACTGATCACATGTGTATGTATAGACACAATTTTCTCTCTCTCTTTTCCCCCTTGTGTGGAAAGGGTATGTGTATACCCTTAAATCCGTACGTGTATACTTTTAATTTATTTTATAGTGCACACTTAAACAAAATTCCTTTAAGTGCATTGTCAGAATACGTTATTAATTTTTAAATTAGGTAAAAGATACCTAATGCTCATCCTTATCTGACATAATCATTACCTCTTTCTTCTGAATGTAATACACTTAGTGTAAGGTATCCTCTGGAGGATGCCTTACATAAAAGGTCCTGTTAATAATTCTTATTCATTGCTCATAGGTATACAAAGTGATATAGCCATTTTAGTGACAGTTTGATGGTTTCTACAAAGCTAAACATACTTTTACTGTAGGATTATGTGTTTTGCCAGATCCTTGGTATTTACCCAAAGAAATAGAAGAATTACATCTACACAAAAACTTGCACATGGATATTTATAGAAGCTTTTTTTAAAAAATAATTGCCAAACTTGGAAACAACCAAGATGTCTTTCAGTAGGTGAAAGGAAAGAACAACAACAACTGATACATCCACATGTTATGACTTTGCTGAATTAACATTTGTTAAGTGGAACATAGGATGACTGATGGTGAACCATGGTCCAATAACAGACCATAAGAAAAAATTAAAATAGAAAACCTTATTACTCATGAGTCCTGGCAGAAGTACCTTGAGGTATATACCTTGAGGACCACATGGGAAGGAAAAGTGGAGTGCAGAGAGAACATGGCAGGACCTGAGACAGAGGCCTGTGTTAGGGCCCATGGGTGGAATACTTTGAGGTTCCCAGGCTAAGGCTAGATTGGGCAATTAAAACCACAAGAGCAGAGTTTTGGTAAGTCCCATAGGGGTCCTGTCTCATCTTAGACAGGAGGAGACCTTTAATCACAAGTGTGTGGAAGAAGTCATATTAAGGGCTTACATGCTTACATTTGTTTGTGGTTCTGTGGCTGCTGTCTAGGGCATGTGCTTTCAGGAGGGGGCTTTTGTCAGTTTAATACCCCCCCCCCCCAGAACAGCTAGCCAAACAAGATGGATGCCTAGGCAGAAATATCATGGATTAGCCAAACTAAACTCTTGACACCATATAATGGAATATTATTCAGTACTCAAAAGAAGTGATGTGTCAGGCCATGAAAAGACCTGGAGGAAACTTAAATGTATATTGGTTAGTGAAAGAAGCCAGGCTGAAAAGGCCAAACACTGTATGATTCCAAGTGTATGACCCTTTAGAAAAGGCAAAACTATGGAGATACTAAAAAGATCAGTGGTTGCCAGGGAGTGAGGCAGGGATGAATAGGGAGAACACAAAGAGTTTTTAGGGTACTGAAAATACTCTGTGTGATGTAAAATGATAGATAATGTCATATATTTTTTTAAAAGGCCATGTTACTACTTATATAGAATCTTCAATAATATGCTAATACCAATTTTTCTTATAACAATGGCTCTATAAACAAAGATGTATAGTAGTCCCTCATATCATTTTCGGAAGTATCCTTACCAGGAAAAAAGTATACATATCACACAAGACCCAGATCCACTTCTTAAAAATCTTTAGCTGAGAAAAAATGCCAATGAATGCTACATTGTCATCAGTCAGGAATGAAGACGATAACTTTTTTAAATTCCTCTTTATTCTGAGTGACGTTTAGAGGGTTCTTTTGTTACCAAAGAATTTGTTGATCAAGATGTCACTGCATAATTCCATTTATAATCATTTTTGGTAATTGTTATTACTGAGAATTCAACATTCTCATAGCCTCACTCACTGAAGTGACCTAGAGGGAGATTTTGGCTGAAGAAAAAAGCCCAAGAGTTCCTATTATTGTACTTGATAGCTATTTTTAAAAAATGAAAAGGTACTATGTATTAGTTTTAGGATGTGATTATTCTCATATTTTAAAAATTAGTAATTATTACTATAAACATCCTCATAATAATAATTATATAATTTTCACTCTCAAAACTGGAAATTTCTGTAATCCCTCCTTTAGACAACATATAGAATCATAGTTAAAGTAAAACTATGGCAGAAGAACAGATTTCAGCAGTTTGAAATCATAATGGGTGACTTAGTTACAAAGTGTAGATAATTTGGACATCAGCTGGTAGCTTGCATATGGCAGGACCCAGAAGACTCCAATTACATTAGGAAGTTTGATTTATTTTATCTTTTAAATACACATATATTTTTAAAATAGTGTATGCTGTATCCAACGCTAATTAGGATCCTTAAATAGTGAAACTTCCTTTTACGAATCCTTGGTTGTCAACATTTAGGTAAGTAAGAGGAAGCAGTTGCGTTTCCGCTGGAAGGCACCTTTAGAAAACAGTCTAGTTTATTGAAAAGTCAGCAACATTCCTTTGGTTTCTTAAATTAAGGTTAGGAATGGAGAGGAGGAAGGCAGGGAGAAAGGAAGGAAATATGCAAAAAGGTAATAAGAGAAGTGATAAAGCTCTGTGTCTTGAACTGTGTGCCAACACCTCCTACAATATAGTGATATCTCATTTTCTAGTCTCTTGGGGCAGCTATTCTCAGAAACTTGGCTATGGATAGGTTAAAGGAAATTCTGGACTGTTGAATGCAGTGGTGATATAAATGCTGATAATAGCTGAGGAAGAAACAATGGTTCTAATTAAGAATGATTAGAGAAAATAAAAGGTGATGGTTTAAAAATTACTATTTATCATTAATAAGACAAGCTGGTAGTTTTAACTGCCCACATCAAAGTGAAGTTCCATTGGCCACTGTGGAAGTGTTGAAGGACCCATTTGCCCCTCTCCTTGGAGGCCAGCCACCTATATACTTTCAAACTTGATGCTGATACTTAAAGGTGACACATAAAGAATAGCCATGTTTCAAGGAAAGCATGAGATACTTCTAATAATTTTTAGCAAAATTTTTAGACTTGAGAGAAATCGAGAGTACGGCTTCGGAGGATAAAGATGAGGAATAGGTTCTTTATAGAATCCCAAATATTAGGGAAAACAAGTTCATAAATCAACCTGTCTAAATTTATATAGAGAAGAGTTTATAGCACAAGCAGTGTTTAGTAAACTCCCATGATATATATTAGTTAAACTTAATTTGAGGGAAGTTTGATTTTCCCCAAAGACAATGCTTGACTCCTATGTCACATTAAATAGTAGAGGACCCAAGTGGGCAATTAGAATAGTGCTTGCAACTTTGTTTGCTGGAAAAGATTCTAATTATGAAGACCGATTAAAAGTGAAATGTTAAATACTAAAGAAGATTTCCTCCATCTGAAGGAATGATAAAATCAGAGAAATAGCCTTTGAAGGGAAAATAGAAGGTTGAGGAGTTTTCCATGTGGTGGAGTGTACCATTTGCATTTTTTGAGTGTAATGACAAGAATTAAAATAAAAACAACCTACATAAAAATGGCAATAAGAATTTATAGGACAGAAGGGAGGTGAAAACAATGCTCTCAGGGTTACAAATTTTTAAAACATTGTGTCATTACCCGTCTCTAGGAGGTAAAGGAGCTCCAAGGACTTTCTCAAAAACCTATTTATGAGAATGTGCACACCAGTACATGCAATGGAACAGGGTCCGAAAGCTATCGTCCATGGGTCAGATTCACCCTGCTTCCCATTCTTGCATGGACTGTGAGTTAAGGATGGTTTTACATTTTTAAGTGGGTGAGGAAAAATATCATAGGAAGACAATCATTCACAACACATGAAAACTATATGAAATTCAAATTGTAGTATCCCTGAATGAAGTGGTTTTGACACTTCGCTACATTCTTTATATATAACACCTATGGCTACTTTCACATACAAAGCAGAGTTGAATACAGTATTGACTAACTGGCTCTTTACAGAAAAAAAAATTGCTAGTACCTACATTAGAACCACAATAAACTCAAACCCGTGTGAATCTTAGACTGTGGATAGTTGAGGCGGCTCAAACTAAACTCTCAAACGTGATGGAGGCCATAGGTTTTGGCTTTGAAAAATAAAAGAAATTAAAGGGAATGAGGAAAAGAAAATTACAGAGATAAAGACAGTACCACTGTAGCATTGTTATTTGCTTTTAAAAAGCAAGCCTTCATGATGGAGTCTGCCAAAGTATTAAATTTAGACTTTCTCTGGCTGATTGGTTTGGACTACTGGAAATATTTTAGTAAGATAACTTTGAGGAGGAAATGGGCATATACTGTTTAGACAATAATTCTAATTTGAATTCCTAATAGCCAATTGCCTGTAAGAATATAGTAAATTATTATAGGCTTTGTATTAGTCTATTATGTATCATTGAGAATCATATATTTTTACTGTTTAATATTCTGTGAATGTTATGAAAGAGACAGAGACTTAAGATGTCAGATGTTATATAATCCAGCTTTCCCCATGCTGGCAAAATAATTTTTGCATCCCCCTACCCATTTTCATATATCGAAGCTTTTGTGGAAAGCCTATTCTCTTTTCAGCAAATTCAAAAACGAAGGAAGACTTCATTAGCTTCTACTTCAAGTTTATTATACTCTGGAAGAAGAACGGTCTATGAATTCTGTGTGTATATAAATATATAAATCCTCCACTGTAGTACCTGTATGTTTCTTTCCTCCAGACGAAATATTCTAATTTCTTTTGACCATTCCTCATCAAGCTTCTTGGTGGACCATTTTTGAAAAATCACCCCCCTTTGCCCAGTCCCTCCCATACAATATTCTAGAGTGAACTGGGTAGTGAAGACACACTGGAACTAACATAAACCTCAATGTGGACAATAGTTTATAGATGTTGTCAGAATTCATAAAACTGTTCTGCTAGTTGAATGTGTGGTGCAGTACATTTCATGCTGTTTCAATGAAATTGTACCTAGCCAATTCTTTTTTTTTTACTTTTACTAAAAATTGCATTTATCCATATTAAGTGTATTTCCCAGTCCACTGATTTAGACTCTTTAGATACTTAACTTTTTAAATTTAAGCATAGTTGACACACAATGTTATGTTAGTTTCGCTACAACATGGTGATTCAACTTCTCTATGCATTATGCTACAGTCACCACAAGTGTAGCCAGCACCTGTCACCATACAATACTATTACAACATCATTGACTGCATTCCCTGTGCTGTGCCTTTTATTTCTGTGAGTTATTCCTCTCATAACTGGGAGCCTTTTCTTTAGGTACTTTTGAGTGTAAACATTCTAAACTATCATACTAGTTATTTATACAATCCTTGTATCATTTCCAAATTGTAAAAGGATGTATTACTTGTATTACTTTAAATCACTGAGGAAAATAAACAGTATAAATCAAGAGATCAATTCCTCTTGTCATTAGAGAATTCCTAATAGGCTGAAATGTTCTACTAATTGATTCTCTTTAGGTATCATTCATCAAGTAACCCCAAATCTCCCTGAATGAATCAATATTTTTCTCACATTTTATTTAATAAATTCACAATGATATCATAAGGACTTAGAAAAAAAATGGTTCTTGTTGAAAAAATAAAAAAAACCAGTATATTTTAGTGGTTTAAAACATAGATTACAGTGGAAGAATTCTTGGGGTTATAGTCCATTTCTACTATGTCTAAGTCATGTGACCTCAGACAAGTTACTTAATATCTCTCTTTGTTTCCTTTTCTGTGCAATGGGGTTAATGACATTCCTACTTATTCAGGTTGCCCCACTGATTACATTAGTGTTTATAACATCTTTTGAACTTTTTGTACACTGACATTATCTTCTCCCCTTTTTTTCCTCAAATATTCACATTCATCTATTTAAAAATAAGTTCTAGAATCTAATAAGAGATTTGTGTGAAGCTTTTGAATTAGGGTCACAATTGTATGGTGAGTACTTTCTTTCTCGCCCAGGCTTCTTCACCTAACAGAAGTGCTGCATTTTGCTTTTGGGGAATTCTGTAGTGCATCGGTATGCAAAGCTGATTTTTAAATGCATTTTTTTCAAATTTTGGGGGTTTTTTCAGGGATAGTTTACAATTGTTTTTGAGAAATTTGGCAACATTCAAATTATTCTACATTCTTGAATAAACATCCCTCAATTATACCACATGACAGAGGTTTCTAAGGGCAAGGAATCTGATTTACATTTGTTAGTTTTCTCCACTGACCTCTTGACTCCTCTTGACTATATGTGTGTGTGTATGTTTGTGTGTGTGTGTGTGTGTGTGTGTGTGTGAGAGAGAGAGAGAGAGAGAGAGAGAGAGAGAGAGAGAGAGAGAAAGAGGGAAGCAGAGACAGTTTATGACATTTTCATTTAAAGAATTAAACATTGAGAAAATGAAGTGCAATGTCTAAAATGTCTATTCTCTAATAGTTTCCTTCAAAACAGGTCCTCAAAGTCCTACTAGTAAATAAGACTTTATGTGCATGAAGTTTAAAATTTTAAATATTATTAAAACTAGAGCCAGAATGACCTGATTCCCAAAGTACATGTAAATCCTAGAGCAATGTCATGTCCCTCATGCTTGTTTCTAGATACAGAACAGTTTATTTTGGGGCAATCATAAATAACAGTAGATGTATGCATTACTTTTAGACATATTTTTCCACATGTAAAATGTTATTTCAGATCATTTTTACTTGGAGTTAGAGAAGTAGTTAAGCATATTCTCTTAATGTTTATTTGGGTGTTGATATTAAATGTGAAAAAGATACTCACAAAAAAGTATTAAACACAACTACCACTAAATATACCCTACATCAGTGTATTTAAACAAATCACATACAGTTAAATCCATGAGTTTGTAAACATGCAAAAAAATGAATTCATGGTTTACCTTTGAATTTTAGGGACTTGATGTTTTTAAAGGACAAAAGCAAAGGATAAAGGGGTGGCATCAAGCATTTTCCTTAATTTTCCATACAGACTGTTTCTCAGGATAAACATTAATTCACTAGGGGAATTTTTCTGGCTATATATATCTTCTGGCCAAAAAATGAATAAGGAATGGTATATTTAGAATGTCACCAATTCCCAGTCCCAAAGAAGTGGAGTCTAGACCATGATCATCTGTGGGGGCTGGCTTCAGAAAATGCAGCCAAGCAGACACTGTGTTTCTGATGGAGGCACGCATCACCATCTATGAAGTAGTCTCACTCCAAACTCAACTTAAATCAAGCATCCGGATTCAACTATGTAGGACATTTAGGGGACTGAGGAACATGGAGATGAATTACACCCTTAAGGAATGGCATAGGACCAGTAATAACCCTCTAACAACATACACAGTGCCTTAACTAGCTAAAAATTGGGTTTAAACATCATGCGCAGAGAGAATGATGCCAGTTACTGAATGGCAGCGATGGCTAAGTCAGTAACTTGCCTTTTTCTCTTCATTCTCCTTCCTCTGCTCCCCCTACCTTGAGTGTGTGAAAGGAGGAAGTCCTATATTTAATTAAGACGACAGTATTTAGTATTACATGGGGATGGATTATAATCCCTGAGCCAAGACTATATGTTGTTGTTTGAAGTAATTGTTGGACTTGATATATTAAAAAAAACAGTAGTCTGAAATTATGCGGATACCTGAATTTTCATGCAGGTGCAGGGAAAAATATAGTCTTCCCAACCCCCCACCCGAATAAGTTCAAAGAGACAGTAGAATAAAACTAAGTTGTTTATGATAATACTCATGGTCCTACCAATTTTACATTTAGCAACGTTGAGTATTTCTTGTGTATCATGATGAAAACAAACAAAAAGAACTATGTAAATATCCCTTGAAACCTCAATTTAGAACTTTGAGTCACGGAATTCTGATGGTGTTGATCTGATCCTCTACCAAGTATATTAGCATTGTTTACTGTGTCTTCTAGAAGTACTTTAAAACATTTTCCTGCATCCAGAATCCCCTTTCTACTATTTATTTTCTCTGATAATTCTTCCAGAACAAGGAAATTTAGATGTCACACTTAATCAGTGTACATACATGGTTCTGGACTACACTAACAACATTTACTGGCGGTTTATGAAACATGCTCCGTGAAGGAAAGGATTTTCATCAATTCTGCTTAGTTTTATATATAACCAGAGCGTAGGACACTGGCACATATTAGATGTTCAGTAAATATTCTTTGAATAAATGAATAGGTCTGAGTTTTCTTAAAGCTCTGGAGTTTGGGTTATATAAAGTGCTAGTCAATTTCAATTTTGCAAGTTAAAAGTTACATCATGATAACATTTAATGTTAGAAATATCTTCTCTCTACATTGTCAGTGATGGAATCTCTAACGGATAAACATGAAAATGCACATAATTAAAAAGAGAACAACATGAAGCTAGGTGAAATAATCCCTGAGAGAAATAAATTGTTATTGAGTTTTGATTATTTAGACTTATGCTAAGAAAATATTTTCAGTTGATAAAATATAATGGACAGAGGCAGCTGTGACAATGTAATTTTTAAACGTTCAACTGCACCGTGTGTAATACTGAGCATTTTAAACTTTTAATTTTAGAATTTTAGAATACTTTGTTTTGAACTCCACCTTTGATTCTGAATTATCTTGGAGACTAATATTTCTTGTTCTACCCAGAGGCAATAAGTGCAGCTGTTTCTTTATTGTTATTCTGCTACCATTTGTTTATTAGTATGACCTTTTTGTGTGTGTGTGAGAGAGGGTATTCCTCCTAAATTTTCATTTATTATTGTGGCTGGTTTTATAAAGATGGAACATTGGAAAGGATTGTGTTTTATTGATTGGTGAAGTTATGATGTAGGACTATAAAGCAGTGTGTTGAAGTATTAAATTAAATATTCTTCCTCTTTGTCCTACTTCAGGCCCATCTTGGAGGTTAAAGGGTATTACACAAATGAAATGATAAATCCAGTTTACATAGTTTCCCTATAGACATTGAACTGCTTCTTTCTTATTATGTCTGAATAAAACTCATTATCTATTTTGTTTCAGTAATAATTATGAGATTCTCTCCTAAGCAATTCTTTACTGTCTCCATTATTCTCCATCTTATAGCATACTCTGGAAAGGCAAGCATATAAATATGATAAAAGAATTAAGCTGTTGAAATAAATTAATTTATTGTGCAACAATGTATTCAAATCTTACTTGCTCAGTGGATTTTACTTTAATGAAATTCTTCAAAGAACAATACATCATGTTCCAAAGATTGAAATTATACATTAAATGAAATGACTGAATATGTTGTGTCTCAATTTACAGAAAGTTTCAATTGAATACTTAGCTTTTAAATAATAAAAATTTGCATAAATTAAAATATTTTCTTTAAATCAAAGTATTAAGTATTGTCTTTGTATCCTTTGTTCTTAGACAAACAATTATAATTAAAGTAAAAATAAGCGAAAGCTAAATTAAATACAACTTCACCTACATTTTCTAAGCCTTCAATTATGCTTTTAAGATGTATTTTGCATTAGATTTAAATCCAGCTTATTTTTTACCTGGTTTAGTATATGATGTTTAGAGTATTTTGAATGTATAAATGAATAAGTGAATAATGCATGAATGAAAGGAATCATCAAGGAAAGCTTTTGACAGTTAAATGTATATTCACTAATGAAATAATTTTTATACTTATGTGGAAAATAAAAGAAATTATCATTTTAATGACATAATCATTGTTGCCAAAATTTTATGCATTAAATATTTAAGTATTTTATGAGCTAAATATCTCAGGAAAAAAATCAGTTTCCCATGCTTTCTAACTAGCACCAGTAAGAAACCTATTATGACAGAAAACTCAGACTTGCAAAATGACTTTAGAGGGATTGGTTTATTTCAAGGTTTCAGTTTATTTTTGTGCATCCAAACGTGTGCCACTGCATATATGAGCACTTACATAATTATTATGGGAAATATGAAAATGTATTGATGAATTAACATTGAGAAAATGACTTTTTGAAGAAAATAGGATGGTTAATTTAGAAAATGTTAGTTATGTCAACTAAAAATACAGAAAGTTCCTGGGGTGCCTGTGTGGCTGTCGGTTAAGCATCTGACTCTTAATTTTAGTTTAGATCACAATCTCATGGTTCGTGAATTCAAGCCCTGCATTAGGCTCTGTGCTGGCAGTGAGGAGCCTGCTTGTGCTTCTGTCTCCCTCTCTCTCTGCCCCTTCACCATTTGCTCTCTATCTATCTCTCTCAAAATAAATAAACATTAAAATATATATACACACCATGTACTTTTGTGTGTGAAAGCCAGATGTATGAGGAATTGACCTTTAAAGTTTAGACAAACTCGTGTTCTTAGCAATCAGTTAGACTCCTTTTCATGTATCTCTGATCATTTATGCAGTTAGCTGTAGCATAACTTATTAATACATTTATACAGACTATAAAATAATTCTATACAATAAGATACATGAAGGATGAAGAATGCTTCTTCTAAGATATATCTGAACAGCCACTTGAAAGATTCATGAAGCTCAGTGTTCTTTCAAGCAGTTAAGTACATGATCTTATTGCCATTTTGGGGGGAAAAGGGGAAACAAATTGTGGGATGTTTGTGCAGTTGAATATATTCAATAGTAGAAAAGAGTAAATTAAGGATTCATGCAATATCAGGGATGAATCTCAAAAAACGTTTTATTGTGAAGAAGCCGGAACCAAAGAATTTACTATATGATTTAATTTTTTTAATTCTACCACCAGCAAATATACTCTATGGGGATAGAATTCAGAAAGTGGTTGTTTATGGAAATCGGGTGGAATTGACTAGAAAAGGGCATGAGACATTTTTCTGGGGTTATGGGGTTGTTCTAGATCTTGACTGAACTCATCAAACTGAATACTTAATAAAAACATAGTTTGCTGCATAGTTTAGGGTAGGAATGAATGTTAGAAAGAAAAGGATTTATAATACCAGCTGATTTTTAAATTATAATTAGAAGATAGGAAGTAACTTTCAGCATCCAGATGTGACTTCTCTATTCTTTTAAATCATGTATCTTTTTGTTTTTTTTAGAAACTTAGGTTATTTGTTTGCTGTGTGATCTGAAGAACTCAGATCATTTAGAAGTATACCTTCTTTGATTTATTTAGTTTGGAAGAATAACTGATAATATGTTCATTTTGGGGTTATTTGAGACATAGATTTCAAAATGTTTTAAATTCTTTTTTAAATGTTTTATTATTTATATTTGAGAGAGAGAGGGAGAGAGAGGGAGAGAGAGAGAGAGGGAATGTGAGCAGGGAGGGCCAGAGAGGGAAGGAGATACAGAATCTAAAGCAGGCTCTAGGCTCTGAGCCATCAGTACAGAGCCTGATGCAGGACTCCAGCTTACAGGATGTGAGATCATGACCTGAGCCGAAGTCAGATGCTTAAATGTCTGAACCACCCAGGAGCCCCAATTGCAAAATATTGTACTCTCCAAATTGCAGTTAGATACATCTTATATTAGTATCCTTTACTATAACAAATATATGATGTGTAATAAACTTCCCTGAACAAGCTAACTGTAAATTTTAATATTGAGGGGATATGTCTTTCTATTTCTTCTGCCCCCACTTCTCTCTCTGACTCATTAGCTTATTTTTGGTCTTTCAAATGCAACCCCACGTGACATGGGTAGGAAAATAGATTGTGTGATGTTTACATTTACCTAGATGCCAGTCAGTTTTGCTGTTTGTAGATAATAGAGCACTTAACCTCCAATCAATTAAGGTAAAGGGCTAGTGTTATATAATGTAATATTGATAATTCATCTCTCCTGTGGGAGGTTTTAATTGTCCTTTACAGAAACCAACCCACACATTTTAGATTAGTTCAAAAGTTTCCAAAGTTCAAAATGTTATCTTTGCAACAAGATTCTAATATGTATTGCAACTCTCCAAAAGTTTTAGTTGGTTTTTATTTGTTGGTTTTGTTTTCTCCCTTTGTTTTGGTTACAGTATTGATAGATCTCACAAATGAAGTTTCTTATGGGAATTTTTTTTATTCTATGGAATATATGTAATGGGAACCTGGGTTTAGGCATGAATTTTGGAAAAGGGCTTGATTATTTTCTCTGGTTATTTCTGTTTTCTTTGTCATGCTTTTTCAAAAATTAAGCCTTCGCATATCTGTGGATGATGTTTAGCAACAGTGTTCAGGATTGAAAAATTAAAGAGGTCTGTCTGAGACCAGTGGTGCTCACTTTTAAATTTAATGCACATTAAAATCACCTGGAGTCTTAAAATATACTGATGTCTGGGCTCTACTTCCGAATCAGTGTATTCAGTTGCTGTAACAAAAGATCATAAACTGGGTGGTTGAAAACAACAGAAATGTATACTTTCACATTTCTAGAGGCCAGAAGTCTGAAATCAAGATGTCAGGAGTGCCAGGCTCCCTCTGAGATCTAGGTAGAAGTCTTCCTTGCCTCTCCGTAGCTTCCAGTGGTTGCCAGAAATCTCAGCATTCTTAGTACCTCCAGGTCTGCGTCTATAGTCATATGACATTTTCTCTCATTTCTTCACAATGTCTTCTTGTAAGGACACCAGTCTTGTTGGATTAAAAGCCACCCTACTCCAGGATGACCTCATTTTAACTAATTATAGCTACAAAACTATTTTGCAAATGAAGTCACACTCATAGGTACTGGGGATCAGGATTGCATTCTTTTGGGGACACAATACAACCACTAATCCTCAGTAAGCCAGAATCTCTGGGTGAAAAGCCCAGACACAGGCATGTTTAGGAACTTCCCAGGTGATTCTAATGTAAAGCAGGCACGAGAACCATCCTAATGAGGCCTAACCAGACTAATGGGGCCTCTGAGACCAAAGATACACATCATCCTCATTCTCATGGTCAGTTGACCTCTTTCAAGTTAGTTATATTTTAGAACATTTTTTCTTTAAAAATTTTTAAAGCCTGCTCTTTTAGTATTTAAATTTTTCACCTGAATAAGGATTTATTTTTTTTAAATTTATTACATGTGTGGTTTGCTTCTAACTGTTCAAATATTTATTAATAATGGAAAAGACACTTCCTCAATGCCTATGTGTCTTGATATCTGAAGGTATAAATATCTAAATGCTCAAAGAAGAAAATGTTAATAAGTTGGTATCTACTTAACTGTAACTCTACAACAGTTCATTGGAGACAGTTACATGATATATTTGCACATCAGTGTAATCGGGAAGGTTAAGGACTTGGCAGGGGAGATATGGAATGGGACATACGTGTTAAGAGAATAGTATCAGGAAACACAATACCAAGTTTCTCTGGGCTACAACTCATATGAATGTCATGAATTTCCCCTAATACATGTATGTGGTTGAATTGGAGGTAGGAGAAGGAAGTAGTCTGAAAATAATTAGAATCAAACAAAATTATCCCAATGTTAAATAATAATCGATTTCTATGATGCCTTAAAATGTGGCCATCCAAGTGTGTCCAGAGCAGTGCCATGGTGAAATAGCTGTTAACACCTCCTCTGGTATTATTATTATGGTCTGTCACACTGATCATTTGTATGCTGAATGATCCTTAGACACTTGCTGAAGCAATAGAATAGAGAGATTTCTTTAAATTGATAATTGTCTGGAATTGAAGCCTGCTTTGTTCTGTTATTTTGTTGTTGTCTAACAGGCTCCAAAATGGTTCTCTTCCGGGACATCTGGGTCTTTTAAGCATTGGGCTCTTCATTCCAGCTCATGTCGTGATCCAGGGAGATCCTGGGATGGAGCCCCATGTTGGGCTCCATGCTGACCGTGGGCTTCGTGCTGACAGTGTGGAGGCTGCTGGGATTATCTCTCTCCCTCTCTCTCTCTGTCCTCTCTCCTTCTCTCTCTTTCTCTATGTGTGTGTATATATGCGTATATATATATACACACATAAAGATAAATATATACAGCTTATATATAAATAAGTTTAAAAAATAAAAACAAAAGGATTGTCTTCTCTGACTTTTTTTTTTTTTTAATCCAAAGAGGGTATGACAATTTGCTGATCTGCTTGCCTGTAGAACCCAGTCTGCTAACTAGTCTTCCCTACTTTGGCTTCGTTCAAGTAAAAGGTTAAGATGTCAGTGAAAGAAGAGTTTATTTCCTGTACATTTCTATAGTCCTGCATTACCGAAAATCCACGTTCAGCACGTCCAGTCCCATGTATTTACGTCTTCTCTCCCCCAATTCCTTCCCCTGGTGCCCCAGGAGCGCGTCCCGGACAGCCCTTCGCCCGCCCCCTCCCTGGAGGAGGGCCGGAGGCCCGGCAGCCACCCATCATCACACCGCAGCAGCAGCGTGTCCAGCTCCCCGGCGCGGACTGAGAGCTCTTCGGACAGAATCCGTAGGTCTCATACTTTTACTTGTCACCATTTTAAACTTTATTAGGTGCAGCTGGCTTTTCTAATCAAAATGCCCTCATTCCAAATAGATCTCAGATGTATCATGTTCTGAAGCTCTGTAGCAATAGCCATCTCTCAAAATTATGTTTCCCAGTTTGCAGTATCATGAGGTATGGTACTACATTAACAGGTTCTGACATAAACTCCCTCTCCTTGATGCCACACATAAAGATTTGAGCTATGAAACAGAGAAAGTAACCTTCCAGATTAGTTTCTGAAGTAAACACCTCCAGCTCACAGTTATCTAGTGGCTGGGTATAAGGTTGAGGGATTATTTGACGTTATTCCCCTCTCCCACTCCCAGCCCGTTCCTGAAATTTATCAATTTTCAAAATTCACCCTTGGGTTGAGAAACATATCCACAAAGAGAAAGAAAAGAAGGGACAGTAAATACAATTGTCTTTTAAAAATTTCCTAAGCATTCTTACGATCAATGAATAGAAGAATTTTAAATTGTTTAAATTTTCGCATTTGAATTAGTAAGTCAAAAATGCATATTATTGTCAAATATTATTGTTGCTAAATTCTAAAGAGCAGGGGCCCTATTTCATTTCATGATAATATTTTTAGATATTTAACCAAGACTATCAAGAGTCAAGTTAGAAATACCATTTAATTAACTGGTTATTTTATATCTGTATTTTGTGTTAAGAATCTAATACTGTTTTTCCAATAAAATGAACGTATTAACAGTGACTATGTTGGTTGACAAAGTCAATATCCATTGTATCCTTTCCAGGATTTAGTTTATTTTAAGAAATCATATTTGTAGTATGAACTATATCTAATTACACGCAACTTCCTGAAGTTATTTGGTTGTAGAGAATACTTTTATATTAGGAAAAACATTTGCTACAAAGTATCTATAAAAATCATAAAGGAATGTTTGCATAAAGCAGAAATCCTTAATATGAATGTTATTGAGATAGATAACAAATACTAGGTTAAATTCTACGTAATACAATTACTTACAAAGTAGTTAATTATTAATAATTATATATTTCAACATAATTCTAAATATGAATACTTGATTTGGCCTGTCTTAAACATAGTTCCCTAATTTGTAAGAGTTGATAATAATTGTGTATTAAAAAGTGAATATAACATTTGATAACCATTCCAAACCAATGACATTTCCTGGGTCTGGCAAACTCTGGTTCCCAAAGTTTGGTTTGGTTCAAACCATTTTTCATATAAAGTATTTTCTGTATGTGTATGTGCATTGCTGACATTAGAATCAGAAATTTTATAATGCATATTCATTTCATTTGTAATGCTTTCATAAGATGTCATCATTGAAATGCACTGTCCTAGAGAAAGCAAAATATTTTTTCATGACACATAAGTGGAAATTATAGGCAGATAGGGAACAATTTGAAAGAATGTTGTCATACATTCATGTTTTAAATTCATCATTCTAGTTATTTTTATTCTTGATAGAACAAAGGAGAAAGTTTTGCATGCTTGGACTACCATGATTATCCAAGTGGAAATCCATACACATGCACACAAATACATGCACACATACATACACACACATACACATATATGCAAATAAATGTATTTTTGAAAATTGGACTAAGATAGACATTTCAAAAACAATACAAAAGTTGTTTCACACTCATCATCGAGATTCACCCAGTCATCATTGTATCTGAGAGAGAGACCTCGATAAAGGCGTAGTGGCGCTTTAATGTTCCTGTCATGGACATTATGACATACATCATTGTTTATTTTCTAGAAAGAAGGAATTTCTCTTACAATACCACAGAGGAAAGATCAAAATCAGGGAGTTAAGATTATTATAGTGCCATTCTCTAATCTGTAAGTCTTTTTCAAATTTCAACAACTTTTTCACAAATATTGATTTTTATTTTTTCATCACTAATAGTTTTAATAGCCAGGGATTTCTTTACTGGTCCAAAAGCCAGTCCAGGATTACATGTTGCAATTACTTGTCATATTCCCTTAGTCTGTTGTATCTGGAGCAGTTCCTCAGTCTCTTTTGCCTTTCAGTATCTGGAGATTTTTTAAAGAATATAGGCCATATATTTATTAGAACTTCCTTCAGATTGGATGTTTTTGTTTTCTCATGATTAGACTTAAGTTATGAATTTTTGGTAAGGATCACAGAGGCGGGATAACACTCCTTGATGTATCATTCCAGGAGACTTATGTTTTTCCCATAGTTGTCATAACTGTCTCTTGGTAAAGGTGGTAAATACTAGATTTCTCTACTGTAAAGTTACTTTTTTTAAACCTTTGTAAATAATAAGTAATAATAAGTCTTGTGAGGAAATACATTAAGACTACATGAATATTATATTTTTCATCAAACTTTCACTCCACTCCTTTCAGAATCACCTGCTGAAGATTCTTCATTCACACAATTATTGCTCTGGTGATTTCCAAATGATAATTCCTAATATAGTTTTATGATACTTTCAAAATAATCTCTTTTTTTCAGAGAAGGTAAGTTTTATGGAATAAGTATTCAGCTAAGATTTTCATGGGCAATTTATTGAGAAATTTATTGACTGGAGTTTAAAAATCATAAGGGTATTTTGTCACCTACCTTATTATTTCAGTAGTTACATGTTGCTATCAATAGTTCAAGAAAGCAATTATCATTTTTAATCATTCAACAACTTGATATTAACTGAGCACTTGAGTTCAAATCCAAATTTTAAAGACGTACTTTGAGATCTACGAAACCTTGTGTCTCATTGACAAGAATAGAATATGAATATTGAAGCAGTTATTTAGGGCCTTAACTTGTTGAAAGATAACAGCTTCTAGTGGTTCAAAAGTTTTCCAGATATTAAAAAAATTATATTCTTTGTGAAATAAAAATAAGATAAAATATTTTTATTTCCACTTTTTTGCTGCTTATTCTTTTTAAAAAATTTTTAATGTTTATTTATGTTTGAGGGAGAGAGAGACAGAGAGTGAGAGAGAGAGAAGGAGGGACAGAGAGAGAGGGAGACACACAATCCGAAGCCAACCCCAGGCTCTGAGCTGTCAGTGCAGAGCCCGACGCAGAGCTGGAACCCACAAACCATGAGATCGTGACCTGAGCTGAAGTCAGTCGTTTAAATGATTGAGCCACCGAGGTGTTCCTGCTTATTCTTAAGAATTATCATGGTTATCAATTCTTGATGTCCTTAGAGATAGATTATAATACCAACTTAGACCATCATATGTTATTTAGTTTTGAGTCCGAATGAACTTAATTAATTTGTTTGAACATAGTGTGTTATGGTGTTTTGTCTTTGTTCTTTGTTTCGGGCTTGACAGCTGTCCATCAGAATGGGTTGTCCATGAACCAGATGCTGATGGGTTTATCACCAAACGTCCTCCCTGGGCCCAAAGAGGGAGATTTGGCTGGTCATGATATGGGACATGAATCGAAAAGGATGCATATTGAAAAAGGTAATATATGATTTTGTGGCCTTGTTTTTCCTGTTCATCATGTGCACTATATTTTAATCACAGAATAAGGTGATTCAGTCTTACAAAAGATGGCATATAAACATTTATAAAACCTACAATATTAGGCAAATTTTAAGTCTTTGCAGCAAAAAAGGAATATGAATGAAGATCTACAACAGGTAGGTGATAATTTACAGTACATTAAAAAAGTGGACAGTTTATTTTACTTGTTATCACTGAGTTTCCAAAGACCTTCCATTTGTCTTTCTTAATGTCACTAGGGCCAATTGTCATTTTTCTTTACCTGATAAAGCTACAATAACATAGAAGGATTAGTATGACTATTTTGGTTTAAAATATACATGATCACTGGATTAATCAGGAAATAGAAGTGAATCTTACCAAACAATGTACTAGTGGTTTTTCAAAATTATATGTAAGAAATAACAAAGCCCAGATTGTGTAAAGCTGAAAGTTTCTTATTTGTATTTCATTTGTATCACCGTAGTCCATGTTCACAGGCAGATATTGGTATTTTCATGTCCCATTTCCTAAAATACTTTTAAGAAGTTTTAATATTGTTTTGGCATGCATGTTAAAAATTTATGCTGGAGATGCAAATTTAGAGTTTCAAATAGTAAGTTTTAAATTGTGATTATAAAAGCCCTTCCACATCTTTTTCATTTTAATTTAATATTTTTAAATTTTATGAATATAGAGTGGTACTTTGGGGAGCCTGGGTGGCTCAGTCAGTTAAGCGTCTGACTTCAGCTCAGGTCATGATCTCACAGTTCGTGGATTCGAGCCCCGTATCAGGTCTGTGCTGACAACTAGCTCAGAACCTGGAGCCTGTCTTCGGATTCTGTGTCTCCCTCTCCCTCTGAGCCTCCCTTGCTCATGCTGTCTCTCTCTCTCTCTCTCTCTCTCTCTCTCTCTCTCTCTTTCTCTCTCTCTCTCTCTCTCAAAAATAAATTAAAAATATTTAAAAAATTTAAAAAATATATAGAGTGGCACTTTGACTGTCTTTTGACATGAATACCAATAATCAGTGTTACGAAAAGGATTAATTTTTTGGAAAACATAAATATACAAAAAGCACAATTAGCTGTCAAAAAGGAAAAGAAATAAAATTGGTACTTAATAATCAAACAAAAAGAAATGATTACAGAAAGACCAAGTTAAGGTGGGGCAACTTTTTAGAAAAAGACTATTCACAAAAAGTAAAAGTGCTTATATGAAACTTTTTTTCCATTCAACATAAAAACAGTCATGCTGAGCCTTTGGGGGAAAAGAGTACATTCTTTCTACAAATTCAATGATCTGCATTATGGAATATCAATGAGAAAATGATGATCTTTTCTAGGTGCCAAGATGTCAAAATCTAGGCATAATTGAGAGCACCATTATGGCAAATTTTTAATTTTTAATTTGGAAATTTGATATCAAATGCTATTCCTAAGCAGATGGACTATATGCAATGCATCAGTGAGCTAGACGGTCTCTAAGTACTTAGTTCTATTTTTTCACAAATTATTTTTTTTCACAAATTGATTCAGCAATGAATAAAAATGTTTTTTATATATTGTACCTTCATATATTTTGACATACACCTTTTATACTTGATCAAAACTTATTGGTAAAAATATTATAAAAATTAGCATCAAGAGAAAATATAAAGCTTCATAAGAGATGTAAATTTTAAATAAAAATATTTAAATATAAGAATTCATAGTATAGGATATGCAGGCATTCTCCATCAGGGGTCTGTGAAAGAAGAGAGTCCTACAGAAAATGATTGAGTGACTCATTTCTCAATTTTCCCATGGATACTATATAGCTGATGTCACTTGGAATGCATAAGGGGGAAGTTAATCTATGACATATAATGGATGTCAGGATATTAGGACTTAATTCTTTTACAGAACCGAGTGGAGAAGGGCTGGGTGTAAAATGTCAAAGCCCAAAGGTGAGTTGAGAACACTACAGAAGGCATGATCAGTAACATGAATGCAATAGTGAGTTGCACTGGAATTTTTGGTAGACAGCTTTGCACAACCTGATGCTTCAAGTTGAGTTTATCTATTTCCATATCTATTACTTTTTTCATGAGTCATGAGTTCTATCTCTTTGTCTATTTTTTAAATATTTTTATTTATGTTTGAGAGAGAGAGCTCGCACAAGTGGGCAAGGGGCAGAGAGAGAGAGGAAGACACAGAATTCAAAGCAGGCTCCAGGCTCTGATATGTCAGCACAGAGCCCAACATGGGCCTATAACTCATGAACTGCGAGATCATGATCTGAGCCGAAGTTGGCCGCTAACCGACTGAGCCACCAAAGAACCCCTCTATTAGTCTATTTTTAAAATTATTATTACAATTTTACCACCATGGAGCCTTTCCTGAAATACCATACTAGGTTGATTGAGGAAGTCCACTTCTGTTTTTCCTATAGGCCTGCTCCAAAAATCTTCACTACAATATTTGCCTTTTTGTTTGGAAGTTATTTCTCCATTGGTCTGCTCCAAATACTAGATGATAAACTCTTTGCAGTCATCTGTATATTACATTACTAGGCAATCGATGAAACCTTACTGATCTGGGCTAAATCATTAGGAGACTCTAAGAAATAATAAATGAAAGTGGAAACAAGTACAAAGAGTATACTCTTTAAGGAGTATTAGGATGACAAAAGGTGTAATTATATAACTTTTAGAAAGTATATTTATGTGAAATAGTAGAAGGTTCTGATGATGACTCTACACAAGAACTTTCTGTATTGCTAATGGTACTTTTTATTGTATAGAAGTTTTGCTGTCAGAATAAATACCTTGACTATATCCAAAGGTTTTCCAGTGTTTTAATATATATTTTATAATGGAAAATAAATGTTTATTTTAATATTCTTCCTAGGAATGTAAAACTACCATTGAGCTCATGATATCAAATGTACGTATATGATCATAAAAATTGTGATCGATATTAATACTATTATAGGAACTGTTTTATGTTGCTCTTTTTTATACACTCTCACTTTTATCTAGTTTTCAGCATACTGAATTAATAGTAAATATTCATAGCTTTCTAGATTGATAGAGTCTACTAAATTAAAAATTATTTTCTTTCATGACTACATTTATCATGTGCCTCATACTATCTCTGTAACTTTCTTACTACACATATCTGTATTAAAACAAGTGACTTAATTTAGAGACATTTTAGAGAAATTAATTTTATGTTTGTGTCATTTTAGGCTCAAACTTCTGTATGTAATTTGTTGCTTACCACTTTAAATCATTCAAAAGATAATAATTCTTTAGAAAACATTGATTTTAAAAATGGATACCGAAATTAATTTGTATGCTGAGAATCACTGTGGTCTAAAGTCTTAATCATCAGTAACATTTAAGCACTTGTAAATCTTAATATTAAAAAGCTATCGACCCCAATCTATTAGAATATTTAAATGACCATTAACTGAAGGCATTTGAATGCAGAAGTACGAACTACTCAGTACATTCACTCCTTATTTTCAAAACGAAAAACACTAATAGGTTTTTGAAACTTGGAAGAGTGTAAGGTACATTCAAAATATAAGTATGAAAGCCAGGTTAGTATAGTATATCAGGAAGTGATAGACAGAATAATGTATCAGTAAGCCCAAGTTTAAGGAGAAGTCTTTTTGATATTATAAACTTTGACTCAGATAAGAACTTTGTCAAAGACACATGCTGAGGAAAGCTAGAGCTCATAGTTTCAAAACCAATGTTAGGTCTTCTAACTTTTACAGATTCCAGGTTCTCTAGAGCTTTCTGTATTGTAAAATCATTGCTGATCTTTTTCCTCAGTCTAAATTTTGTGGAAACAGACTCGCTGTTCCTTTACGTTGCACCTCTCTATTCCCTGCATATTTGTCCATTGATGCTACTTTACGTTACTCTCTCATACATACCGTGTTTCTTGTTTTTTTCCCAAATTGCTATTTTCAACACATTTTTGACCATGTTTATACCATTTTTTGTAAATTATGAAGTTTAATGTTTTAATAAAAAAACTAATTTGCATATGTGCAAAAAGTAAATATAATATACAGATAAGGTTATGATATCAGCCTTTTCCACTTATAGAGAAGTTAAGTGTGTATAGTTGAACTATTATGTATTAATGTATTTCAGTCCTGGGCTGAGTATGCCAAAATGACATAATCAATTGGTAAATATTTACCAAATGCCAGAATAGTAAACCAGATAAAATGCAAAACCTTTCTCTGTCTCTCTCTCTCTATGTTGCTATATATTTTTTCTTAATGTGTATCCTAATTTTCCCTATATTTGAGTCTTTTCATATGAAAACTTTCTTTCATTGGTGGCTCTTGAGGACTTTCATTGGTGACTCATGCCATTTTAGACGCAGAAATAATTTAAGAAGAAGCAGGAAACACAGGGGATTTGCACAGGGCATACTTTGGTTGGTTGGCCATGCTCTAGATTTCCAATGGTTAACACACTTGTATGAAAGGCTTCTTTTCGTTCTCTTAATTTAAGGACAAGGCACTCAAAGCAAAAAATTAGTTAGCAACCTGGTCATATGGGGATTTTCTCTCGTTAATGTTTTATTCTTAGCCTCCAACCATGTAAATTATTCTCCTACAAAACATCTTTTTTAATGACTATGTCATCGCTTCTCTCTCAAGTTTGCGGTAATAATTTTTTGAAGGATATTTCCTTTTGCACATTTCTCAATGTTTAAAAATACTAATTTTATTTGAATTAGGATTGAGTCTTCAAAAATAGCCATCTTTTAAATTCTAGATTGACATCACACAAAGTAATTAATAGTAAATATTATTTTATTTTATACACATGTATCATAAATCTTAAACCTGTTAGTATCTCGTGTTACTATATAAAGTGTATAGAGTAAAAGCCCCTTTTCTTTAGAAATTTCTGTATTTTGATTATGTTAACACACATATAGGGCCTTGAGTATTTTCATTTTAAAATTCCAACAGTGTAACTTTTCCTTCACTTTTATTCTTAAGATAAAATTTCTCCTGACATCTCTCAAAGTCTTTTATAAAATATTCTCTTCAAACACTTACTAATGTGACTTTACCCTTCAATTTCGAAGCATGTGAATTAAAGGTATTGAACTTAATAATGATACTTTTAATTCCATGATTCATAACACTAGACAACAACAAATTTCTCTGAATTTCAGAGCTCTTTGTGAAGCAGATGGCAGATTTCACATGCAAAGTAAGATCGTAGCTGAAATTTGATGTAGACGCTGGTTTATAATTTCATGAATTAATAAATTCGAGAATTTGCTGTAACACTTCAATGATAACTTAAGAAAATCCTACTGTGTGAATCCTATGAAATACCTGTAATAGTGGGCAATGCTATAAAATGTGGGTTTTAACATGTATTAGTTTTTTCCCTGTGCAACTTGCTGACTGTTCTGTCCCACTGAACTTTTAGTTTTCTCAAACATCTTCTGTCCTTTCCCATATGTTACAGGTTTTTTTTTTTTTAACCTGGGTTGTATATTCCTCTTATTCATTAGTGCTCAGCCCAAAACTCTTGTGGGCAAAATCTATATCTTCTCATCATCTTTGTATACCCAGCAGAGTCTGTCATTAGTGGGTACAGTAAATTACTTTTAAGAGTTAAATGAGATAATACATGTCTGGAGTGTTTGACCTATTTAAATATTCCATGACATTAGTAGTAGTATCAAGTTAGCTAATGGGTATGTGGTTTGATTTGCTAGATGAGAAAATATACATGTGAATCACTGAATTAGAATATTATCTGTTTACAATTAATAATATCATAGTTATTGTGATTTATGGTTGACCCTAAATAGGGATATTGAGGCCACAATGTTTTAGGGAATGTTTTGATTTCATATGACAACGTTGTAATAAGTGACAGCTTGATGGGAAAAAGGAGTAAAATATGCTAATCAGTTATTTTCTAATCCAATAATTGTGAAGGTAACTGACTGAATAAATTTTTATAATATTAAAATGTTTAACTTATTCAACACAAGTTTATTGACCCTGAGTTTATTTGATAAATGTATTGAGGAGATGCAAGTATGACTGACACATAAAGCATAGGAGATACTAGGTGTTATATATGGATGGGCCACATGAGAAAAGGTCCCAAATCAGGATGAAATCCTCTCTGATGGACAAGAATTTCATCTTTGATCCACCCACACATGCCACTTATAAAATAAGCTATTTTAATTCTACCTAAAGTAAAATTTACTTTTTCTAATAATTTAATTATTATATAATTTATATGGATATCATTAAAAGAAATAGAGCCATTTATTTATACAGAACCTCAGTGTCTTCTTCAGGACACTTGCAAACTTTAGGTTTTGGTAACTCTTTTGGATACCTAGGAAGTTGAATCACATTAATATTTCACAATGATTTTCATGAACTATATGCAAAAAAGAATAGAGAGTATCTAGTTTGGGATACATTATATAAATAATATATATTTGTAGTAGTTTTTTAATTTTTTAAAATTTACTTTGCGAGGAGAGGAGGGGGTAGAGAGAGAGGGAAGGGGTAGAGAGAGAGCAGGCTTGGCACTGTTAGCCAGTGCAGAGCCCACCACGGGGCTCGATCACATGAACCATGAGATCATGACCTGAGAAGAAATCAAGAGTTAGACGCTTAACTGACTGAGCCACCCAGGTGCCCCTATTTGTGGTAGTTTAATTTGTAGTGAGATAAAATGGCTTTTCCTCATGGAAAATCCATAATAGACTATTAATTATTCCACTTACTCTGCTTTATTTTCTTAAGCCCTTTTGATGGGCATGACTCACTTCCTCACTGTTTAAGAAATATTTTTACATAGTTATTCCAATAGTTAATATTTTATAGCATTTAAAGGGAAATAGAAAGTAAATTACTGGTAGACTATTAACATATTAGTTCCACATATAAACTTCCTTCATGTAATGATTTATTTATGAATCATTGTAAATGCCTTCATTTTATTTCCTTCATCAGGTAGTTTTTTGAATTAATTGATTATCTCTAAATTTTTATTCTGCAATTTATTTTCATATTGCCTTAACCTTGGAATTCTAGTTTTGCTAGTTTCAGGTTAAAATTTTACATAGTCTGGTGTGGAAGTAGTCTATGCGTACATGTGTAATGTGTACCTTCAATGTGTTTATTTGAGAATTTACTCCAAATGGAAACTTCATTTTGGAAATATTTGCTTACAATCCAATATGATTATTATAGTTATTATTTTTAATATTTTCTTATTTTGAGAGAGGGACAGACAGAACACGAGAAAGGGAGGGACTGAGAGAGAGGGAGAAACAGAGTCTGAAGCAGGCTCCAAACTCCACGCCATCAGCAGAGCCCAGTGTGGGACTTGAACTCACTGACCACGAGATGATGACCTGGGCCAAAGATGGACGCCCAACCAACTGAGCCACCCAAGCGCCCCTCCAGTATTTTTTAGAGGAATTGACACTAGTGTTATTTTGCACAATTTTATTTTGTAAATGGACAGATATGTATTTAAGACACCTTCCTTTCTTCCCTGAGTAAACATAGTTAGAAATGTACCCCCAAAACAGTCATTAAAACTTCAGTGACTTGGAGAGCTTTGTTAAACTTTTTAAATCTAAACTAACACCAACATATGAATGCTGCGTTTCCACAGAAATGCTTTGTGTGATATTACTGTTTTTATAGAATAAAACAATAGAATATCTACAGTGCTACGTATATCAACCTAATATTTTGAAGAGTTTTAATCTGAGCCATTAAATTAGAATCTCTGCTAAGTAGCTAAACAAAAACAGAAAAACAGGAAAGAATTTTCTTTAAAAATTTCTTTTTTCAATCTTGCCTAAGACGCACAGTCTGTTTTTATTGAAACTTTTTTTTATATTTTTACATGTGCATACGTGTGCCCCTGCACAGACACAAACACATGCCGCTTTACCTTCGTTTGATAGATGACGAAGTGATCTTCCTTTGAATGCTGTGTTATGGGTTAAGAAGCAGAGTAATAGCCCCCTTGTCTCTTGTGCTCGAAGCAGTTTGAATTCCTCCATCAACTTGATGGACTGATTTAACACATTCATTCAGCCTCGTTTGCAGGAACCATAAGATGATAGCAAAGCTCAGGTAAATCTTAAAGGTACTGGAACTAATTTGGAGGATTTTATATGACACATTAGACCAAAGGTTGGTATGGCATTCATGGTGATTATGATGAAATGCATAATAACCTGATCGTATTTTGAACCTATTTTTAGAACCTCTTCTAGAGAACTGGCGCAATGTTTTCCTTTGACTTTTCCTTATCTACTACCACTTAATCTTGTCCCTTCGGGCTAACAATTCCTAGAAATGTATGTGATGACTTCTTCATATTGTAACCTGTTTTGTTCAAGGAGAAGTCCTATTTTAAACTTTACATTTTTACGTGACCACTGTTTCTAGTATCTTATGCTACAGTTTCAGAATACAAGTACAATTGTTTTAACGACTGTGAAATTGACAGATGAAGCTGAAAACCGAAAGCACCTTTCATGGGATTTTAAACACGATTTTCCTCCATATGCCATCCCAATTATTACTTAGATATTACATTCCTAATTTACTGTTAAGGTTGATTAGAATTCAGGCCTCTCAAAAGCATGCACCAAAGGTCTTGGGCTGTGGAAAACATTTTTATAAAATAATCCATTAATGCAGAGGAGTGCAACTAAATTAGTTAGCAATTTGCTGAGCATGAATTAATGAACAGAGCTCCATCCAGCTCCCAGAGTTGTAATTTTCATAATAACCTCAGACCTTTATTTGGCAGGTTGTTTAGTTTTTTCGTTTGAAGGTTTTCATTAGTCTAATGAGGACTGTGCAAGGGCGAGCAGTCAGCACAATTTACATGGGGAAGCTATCATAATAAATGAAGCAATTTGAATAACACGCAAGGGTTTATGCAACAAGATAAGAAGAGATTGTAGAGCCAGATTTAAGGTAACCAATACATTAGACTAACTAATAACTGAAGTAATCCCAATAAAAGGCTTAAGTGAAAGGAATGAAATTAATGATATATACAAAGTTGTAATGATATGATACATGATTCATTAGATTAATAAAATAAGTATTCAATTGTTTTTAGTGCTTTTCGTCTAAGCTTTGTTTGTAGCAGGCATTTTAATTAGGATTGTTCACTGGATCACTTTGCTTAGTTAACTTTTAGACCGTAGCTGAGGTTTTTAATGATATTTTCTCTTTCTTATTTAATCTTTATAGCCTTGATAGTTCATTGAATTAATTATATGCAGTATATTGTATATGGAGATGCTTTTTAAAAGTAATTGCAGAGAGTTCTGCCTAAGAGGTGATTCAAGTTTAAGAATGAATGCACAGTATGTTTCCAAATTTTTAAAAACAACTGGTCTTGCTTCTACCTTAAGGTGATAACTTACTTTGATAAGTAGTTGATGAAGGTTGTAATGTCATATAACTTCATATCAAAATTGTAATTACTTTTATTACTAAATTCCCAGAGTAAGAAGAGTCATTTATAAAAACATTATTAGACATTTTTTATTTATTTCCATTGTAAATCTTTAAGATGCAAGGTAGAATACATGTCTTAAAAATAGACATAAATTAATTTTCTTCTCTACATAGCCTTCTTTTGCAAAATGAAATTTGGTTCACTTTGGCTTGAGAATTATACTTTTGTTCCGGTAACTCTGTCTGAAGGACCAGTGTGTTTTTACATGGGATGACCATGGGATGAAGAAGGAGTTGTAGGATATTTTCTATGGTGATGTAAACCGTAGAGAATGGATTTCGTGTTTGACAGGCAGAGCCAAATTACTTTAAAACTAAGTACAATGTAATTTTCAGTGTCATTATGTATGCGCCTTTATGAGGTCGCACCTTGGAGTTTCTCTTCTAGTCAGATATCTGGTAAGTAGCAAAAACTAATGGACTTTTATGACATTTTTGCCGGTCTGTTCTTTTCTTCTAAAGTTTGGAAGTACTGGCATCCTACTCTGCCCCACTTTCAAATTATACTATCTTGCTATGTAGTTAAATTAATGAATAATTATCTTCCTTAATTGTTTATGGAAGAAATAAGTGGTTCAACCTTCTTTTCATTAGTGATATGTTAAAGCAAGGTTAGGATACATTTAAAAAATGATGATAGCTATAGATTTCAAATTTGTAATTATATTTAAGTTTTATCATTTGAAAAGAAGCAAAATTGAAGTTTTTGTGGACTATCTTTTCATTTTTTTTGAGAAAACTATATTTTTCTTTTTCTTTTTTCTGCATTTAAAGCATATCAGTATAGATTTAAATATAATTTTACATCTTAATATTATCTTTGTGTTAATTATAAAATTGCAATAGCTTTTAAATGTCTCAAGGTTGTTAGTAGAGCATGGAAACAAATATATAATTCTTTGAAATATATTCTCTGAATTTGTTATATAATTGACTATTGTTTATTAATTATGATATTATTAATTATTCAATTTTGGCAGAAGTAACATAAGGCTCTTGTTAAAAAGCCTGAATTCACAAAATAATTTCTTATTTGTCTAAGAAACAATTATCACTGAAGCATTCCAGTATAGGGGTAAATAGCATAGCCCGGGAATTACATCTTTTTGTATTCAAGTCCTGGTTAAAGTTGTAACCTTTGTAAGTTATACAACACCCTGGGCCTTCAGTTTTCATCTTTAAAAACTGGGCAAGTGCTACCTGGTAAATAACCACAAAGTTTATTAGAATTTATTAGCAAAGGGACAGTGCATAGCAATAGATTCAAGGTGTGGTAGGAAAGGATAATGCAGTAAACCGGGCTTAGTACAAGCCAGACTGCCACATTTTGGTGCTGCATCTGATCTGCTCTCTGGGTCATCCAACTGACCGATCCATTCAGGGGACATGGGAATGTCTTGAAGTCACAGAGAACAAGGCAGGGAGGGTGGACAGTAGATCTGGAACAGCCTGATTGAAATTATAATTCATTGCATTGCAGACTCAGTGAACATGAAGTTGGGTCTGTGTTATTTACAACCACATCTTCAGTGTCTGTCCCAATGCCTGGTGCACTGTGGAGTGTTGGGTGAATAAATGAGTAAATGATTTATCTGATCGGTTGTCATTTGATCTAAGTAATAGCACCAAAAAAAGAATACAATTCCTCGAATCATTTGTGGAAGGATATGGAGTGGTTTCATAGTCATAATTTCATACCTTTCGATAAATCACTGTAAGTGGTTTCTTTACAGTATTCTAACAAAGTTATCATTTGTAAAAAAGCAAGCAATTTTGTCTATATATTTGCATTTATTTATTCAGCAAACAATTTGTGATTACTATGTGGCGAACATTGTGTTTTTGCTGAGAATTCAGAAATGAATTTTAAATGGAGGACTTAAGACATAGTTATAATTTTAAGACATACTAATGAGAAACTTTTGAATAAAGGTGATGATCTTCAGGTACAAATCCATATATAGGAGTTATTAAGAAATGCTATATTTCTTATTTGCCTCAATCATAAAGTCTGTTAAAAATGGCCGTATGTTTCATGGCTTAGCTTTTCCTTTCCACTTTAATGGCCATGATGATTTTTCATTTCAGCATATGTATAGTCACACAAAAGGACTAGTTCTCCACCGTCAGCTAGGTTGAGAATTGTCGTAGGCAATTGTGCACATTGCTTTACTGGTGACAATGAGAGAATTTTAGGAAAAAGCATTGCAGCAAATTACTATCCTGTTAAGGGATCTTATCATATTGTCTCTCACGACACAGGGAAAGGGTGGCATTTCATAGGGACCTTTAGTGGAGATACTCTGTGTAAACCTTGAACTAAGGATAGAATGTCTTTCTAAATTTTTCTATTATTCACAGATAGGATGGAAGAATGAACATGACCTGTGTCATAAATTAAGTCTTGTCATCAAGGGGAATATTTCTGAAGACAAACAGTGCTATACTCTCCAAATCAGTATTCTCCCTCCTTATTGCATCTAAAAGAAAATCCAAATCAAGGCAGCTGGGCAGTTCAAGGGCTGTGTATCTCCTTACCTCACAAGATTTAAGTTAGAAAAGCATTTGGCACAGAGTTATCAATTCAAGAATGTTAGTCCCCTTTGTCTATTGAGAAAAAAATCAGAAATTTAAAGAAGTCTTTATAGATAGAAATAGAAGCATTATGCAAATCAAGATTTTTTTGTAGTTTTCCTTTGAACTGCCATTCCTCACGTATTCTTACAGTTTTGTTGTTATTTTAAGCTAAATATTTCGATTGGTTAGTTCACATGGTCTTTACTAGGATACACTTTGAAGAAAAAAACAAGCATTGAGTTCTAAATTTATTAAAGACTCTAAATCTATTAAAGACTCTGGTGAAAAGTGTAAGGATTCCTGTGTATCCTCCAAACTACTCTGAGACCAAAGGCCACAGAATTGAAATTTGCTTTTGTTATTGCTCTTAAGTTTCTGATGGTGAACCTAAGTTCTTCAGATCCCTGCATAATCACATTGCATGATGTATCCCAACTTACAAGTAATAGTCAAGTTTAGGAGAAGGGCAAGAGGAGAGAGAAGTCTCTTCCAATTAATTTTGGACACAGCCTCATTTTTACCATTAATGTCTTTAAACATCTCCAATCTTTTATTTCATATATTATTCTGCTGTGATCCTTGTTATCATAAGGGTCTTCATAGGCTTAGAATATTTGCTAATAATATAAATAGCTGAGATTTTAATTCTCCCAAAATACCCATTTATTTTCCAAACTGAACCTTACTTTTGGCTTCAAATAGTCAAAGCCCTAGACTTCCTTCTTAGAGGTAGGCTGGCTTATGATTTGTTTTTTCTCTTTGATGCACTGGAGGTACAGAGAGAAACTCTAAAGTTCGAATATAGAGTTTAAATTTTCTCTTTGCAGAAACACATCTTACAACATTCATGTATGACAGGCTCATGGACTGAAACTGTTTTTCAAGAATCATGGTAATAGTGATGAGATAAACCTATTCTTATTTAGTTTAAACAGGCCTCCAAAGAGATACTTTTTTTTTATCAGAGAAGAGTTTTAAGACAGTAATTTGGAATCATGAAAATGATATCAATAGTCAATAGGAAACTGTCAATGTGTATTTCTCTGTTCCTTGCAATTATTTATAACTAATAAATAATTAGTCTAATTTAAAGTCTCTACCACCAAATGGTATGAAATGAACTCAGAAGATTAAAATAGGCTATTTTTTCTCATTTTCATATAATAGGTCTCTATACAATCACACATGTTCTTATACTTCATGTACAATTTTATAGTTTGTAATGTGGAAAAAAGGAAGTGGGCAAAGATCAGTGATTTTGCCATAAATGTCAATAACCTTTTAAAAGGATATTAAACTAAAGGACAGTAAATGCTTAAAAAACTGTATGCAATACTGCAATGATTTGTTTTCAGAACCCATAGAATCAACATAATTAAAGTCAATTGAAAGCAAATTTATCAACATATAGTTTTTTAGGTGATAATATTTTAACTCTTAACACCATCGAGAAATATCACTGATATTCCAAGCAAAAATGTTATGATTTTGCATTGTTTTTATTTAATTATAGCAGACCTCTGCTTACTGACAGCAAATAATTCATAGGATATTATCAAAAATAATACAATGAAAAATGCTATAAATAAATTAGTATAGAGATAATAAAAACTATAAATAATGTAAACAAATTGCAAACCCAGTGTGCTTCTTATAAGGAAAAGAATTAATTCAGATCTTAAATAGCCAATAATGCATTTGTTTTCTTTGCTATTTTCCAAAGGTTTCCCTTATGTTGAAGGTATTGCATAGTTTATTTTGCATTTTAAATGTGAAGGTAAACCATGCTAGTTGGGTTTTTTTTTAATCATAATCATTAGGTGAAATTAAGTCAAGCATAAAAGAATGTTTAAGATCTAGTAAAAAGTTCTTCCAGGAAGCCATAAAAATACTTCTTTGAGTAACTGATACTCAGAATCACCTAAGGAAGCAATCTAACTTTGCTTAAAATAGTGTTGCCTAGTAAATCTTCTGCACCTAGTTGCAAATCATTCTACAGTAAAATTTCTATGGAACCATCAAATTTCAGTTTTAAAAAATAAAATTATCAGCGAACTTTATTATCTATAAGTATTTGCATCATGATTTCTACTTCTAACTTATGAAAATCTTTGTATGGAAATAAGGTAGTTCATTATTACAGAAAAATTATTTCCTACATTATGAAAAATGCTCTGAAAAGTAATAATTTTTATTTAAAAAAATAAGTAACATGACATTTCCTTTATAATATATGTAATAACAGGGTATATATGTGAGTAAAGAAAGGATTTATGGGATTAATAGATAACCCATTATGAAGGTTTTTCCTTATGGTGGTAATCATTTAAACAATGTCTTGAAAAAAATCTAATTTTAGATTGATTTATTTATTCTAGAACTTCATTCGTGTGTTTGTTAACCATGATATTTTTACAATAGACCAAATATCCTAATTTGTGTAACATAAATTCAAATAAAACCAAAACTTACAAGTTTTGCTGTAATGTCCATAGCTCAAGATTCCAAAATGACTTTTTATTGCATCATAAGAATTATGATGTTATACAGAATGAAAGCACCATAAAAAATCTGGATTTTTTGATATGTAGTATCAGTTCCATTTATTAATGATAGTTATGGTGATATACGGTCCCGTGATAACCCACATATAATATCTGTCCCGAGAATGACATGACCAAAGGCATTTGTAATTATATTTACTTCTGAAAGATTATGGTTTATAGTTAAAACAAAAGAGGCATCCTGTCATTTTCTAAACCCGTTAAATGTGACAGAATCTATTTTTCTGCCAACTTGTGAGGACCAGGCAGAGAGCAAATTTGCTGTGGTCAGCTAAGTGTAACCACTGAGCAGGAAAGTGAATTTAATAATGCATTATTGTTCTTCACTGAAGGTGAACTGTTACAGTGCCTTTGTTAGAGCAGACTTTGCCTCTGCTTAGGTTTCCAGATGCTGTGTAGATTACCTGATTAAAATCTCTAATGCATGATAAAATGGACCAGGTATACTTTTCTATTAACATAAATGCATCCATTTTAGGGCCGTAATCCTGAATCTAATTGGGAATATTTTCCAATTAGATTGCCTTGTTATTCATATTATAAATAAGCATTTGCTATATAGTGTAGAAAAAATGACATAGAAGCAAAAATTCATAAAGCTTCCCTTACATCCGTGGTGAATTATTTTGTTGATACTGAAAAGAAATTTCGAATATTTTCTAATATAATTAAGAATAGGATGTTTTAAATCATATTGATTTTATTTTGCATATTCAAAGCAAACTAAATAATAGAAGAGATGACTGAAAACAGATTCAGTACTTTGATAGTTACATTTTAAAATGCTCTCTCTTTCCTAGTTCTAACTTCTTTTGATGCTTTCTCTTATCAATACATTAACTGTAGAATTTCGTAACAGTTTTAGCTTTGATTTGGTTGAAAAATGCAGAGTAAAAAGATATAGTTGGTATATTTTTTCTCTTTTTTTCCTTACATTTAATTAATTAAAAATAGGTGTCAAATAATATTGTAAGAAAACTAGAAAGAAATGCAAACTTCATTTAGGAAATCAAAATGCATGGGGAATCTGTGCCGATAGATTACTTTTATCATTGTAAATTCTTATCTCAACTGAAGCATCCATTATTAAGATTTTTTAAAAGTTTGTGAAATTTTGCAAGTTGTAGGCTTCAGTTAGCCAAACGTATTATAGATTCATGGTTGAGAATCAAACCAGTTAATTCTGAAGTTATTTCTCAAAGAATTTCTTTTTCTAGTGAGTGTTTCAAAGGAAATATTTCATGTAATGCATAACTGAAAGGGCACACACAGCCTACTCTTTGGCGTCACTGCTGAACTTTATGGTAAAGAGGCAAAGAAAAGCATTTTTCTGAATATCAGGAGCACCCATCAATGAACATTACTACGGGCCATAGAACATGCAAGTTCAAGAGGCAGGAAGAAACCAAGAGTTGAAAAAAAAACAGTAATAATAATAATAACAGCTAGACCTATGTGAGAATGTTTTTATAGAACAGTGAATGAGAAAATCATGTCCACCATTTCTTTCCTCTTAACAAATAGCTGCATGAGTATGTCAAAACCATGACAATTTCAGCTGCGTCTGTTCTTGGACATATAGATGGTAAGCATTTTAATTTGATTCAGCAGAATATAAAATAAAATATAATCGACTCTGTAATACTAGGAAAGAGAAATGAATTATACTGTGATAGCAAACATAAATATCTAATTACTGCCTAAAATAACTTAAACTCTTTAATTACTCTGCTGACAATATTAGTCTCTCCTTTAAAAGAAAAAAAAAGATTACAGAAAATTGAAATGCAAAGAATACATGTTTTGCTTGACCCTAAAATCTTGATTAAAAATAAAAGCAGAGACCTCTGTAAGATAGGGGCCAAACATTTGATACTGCAGCCACTTTTAAAGATGATTTTGGGGGTGGCTGAGTGACTCCATCAGTTCAGCGTCTAGCTCTTGATTTCAGCTCAGGTCATGGTCTCAAAGTTTGTGAGGTCCAACCAGAGTAGGGTTCTGTGCTGACAGTGTGGGGCCTGCTTGGGATTCTCTCTCTCCTCTTTCTCTGCTCTTCCTCCACTCATATTCTGTTTCTCTTTCAAAAACCAATAAATACTGAAAAAGTAAAGATGTTTTTAAAAACCAGATAATGGTTGCTTGTACTTCCTAAAAATCTTCAGAAACTCCTGCAAGTTCACTACTCCCCTGAGAAAATTCATGTGAGGTTTGAGTATTTAACGCTGTTGATTTTTTTAACAGTTGAGGATTCATTTTTTTCAGCAGATCTAGCATTAAAGAAATGAGCCACATGAATCCAGTTCTTTCGGGACCCATCTTCATGGATATATCCTCTCTTGTTAGATTTTTAGTAGTACCTTCACTCTATCTGGACATTAGAGAGCTTTATGGTCCATGGTAGGGTTTATGGCTGGTCTTATAGAATTACACTGGTCTTATTTATTAACATCAGAGAACTAAAGGCTACCATACTGAGAAAAGTAATACTTCTATACCTTCCAAACTAAATCACACTGTTCTTTAATTATGTCAACCCAACTTACTGTAGGAATTATGTCATTTTGTGTAAATGAAGGATCGGTGTTCACAATCTCTTCATTGTGCTCCCTAATCCTTTTCCTCCCTCAGAATTCTTATATATGTAGAGAAGGCCTTTCAAAGTTTCCTGCACTAGTCCTGCTCTTCAAACACAACAAACAGAGTCACTTTGACATGAAGTAGTTCCCCTTTGAGGAAAACAAACAAAACGATAGAAAACAAAAAACCAATAGCACTATACTCATGTATCACTTCCTAATGAAATGAGTAAATTCAAGATGGCTTTTAGACATTTCATCTTATAAGTTCAGATAATTATAGTTTTAAACTTAGTATTATTTTAATACTTTCCATTCTCTAGCCATGAAAAACAACCAATGTGGAAAGTTTAAAAGTAGTGGCCTGAGGTGGGACATATGGCTTTAAAGGTCAAGAAACAATAGTGTGATGTGAGGTCCAGTTTATGGGTGATTATGTTTGCAGGTCCAGAGAAGTAGGAAGAGGTTCAGTGAAAATTCAGAGGCTGGCATATCTGATGCATAAAATGAGTTGCATTTTTGTGGGTTATATTTAAACTCATAAGAAAAATGTCAGTATTGCTCATGTATTTGTGATTTCAGTAGGAAAAAGTTAATGGAAAAGAATATATATATATATATCAAATATATGAATATTTACTTTTCTATGCATTTCTAGAAAACAGCAAATGTTTATTGAGCAAGTTCTCTGGATCAGGCGTCACACCAGATACTGGAGATAGAAAGAGGAACAGGGTCCTTCATGGAGCACAATTTCTAAGCTTTAAACCTTGCTGGTTGCAAGAACTCACATATTCCAAGCCAATGGCTTTGGGGAAATACTCTCCTTGTGTGTTTCCCATGTGCTTCCCTCTCTGTCCTCCCTCCTCAACCACAGCTCCCTTTACTCCGCAACCATTGGTGATCACTTTCTCCCTGTTACCATGTCTCCACACTTCCTACCTTCTTTGATGTGGCCTCTTCCTTTAGTGGTCAAGTTTGCTCTGTCAGTCTTTGGGTCAATTTCGGGGTATTTAGGATGATTTGATAGTTATCTAGTTGTGTTCGTGGGAGGAGACAAGCCTACGGTCTTCCTGCTGTACCACCATCTTCCCTTTCTTTTCAGGAGGACAATTTCTAATAAGAAAAACAAACATAAGGCAAAAGTAAAGTATAGTGTGATAAACCTTGACTATTCCAGTATATTCAAGATGACATCAAAAAAAGAAACAAAAGAACCATCGAAAACTTTATTTTTGTATAAATTTGGACATTGTGATAACACATATTTTGGAAATTTCTTTCTTTCTCCCTCCTCCCTCTTTTTCCCCTTTCCTTTCACCAACAAATATTCACTGAAGACTAAGGACCAGGCACTGTGCAAGCATATATTTGTGTTGCAACTATACACTGGGGAAGGGAGTTAAAATTGAAGAAGAAACTAGTTAAGTGGCTATTAAATAGTATAGGTGGAAATGATGGTGGCTTTGACTAGAGTGTTGGGAATTAAATGAAGAGAAATGGATTGTTTAGAGTGGCGCTGATGGACTTGCCAGTGCCGACAGGGGTGATAGAAAAAGGAAGTCAGTGTCTCTTACACTGAGGTGTGAGCTATTTGTGAAGTCCATCCCAGTTACCATTTTGAGGCCACTATGCAGTTGAACCACCACACAGACAAAATATTCAAAGTGTTTGTTGAATGAATGTGTTGTAATGCTTCAGTTTTATGACAAATGAAGTTGGTCACATCATTACAATAAAGGCAAAATGCTTAACATTGGTAACCACTTAGTAGAAAGTGCATTCAAGGTACAGTTACTGAGAAGTGTCTTTCTTTTCACCATACGTCCTGTTTCCTAGAGCACACTCTCTCTAGTAAGTAGTCTTCTGAGTATTCACAATAAGCCCTAGTGTTTTGAGAGGAGAGGATGTTTCAAGAATGGGTTGAGAAGAGATCACAGTGTTCCATAGACTAACCCTTTCACCTGGACCTTTAGGGATAAAATTTCACTTGAAAAATATTTTTCCTGCTAAAAATATTGGAAACCAATGAGCAAATTATATATGTATAATAAATCACACAGGTAAAATATTTATCATATGGGTAAATTATATATTTTTCACTTATAATTTTAAGTATTTTAACTTGTGACATTTCTGAATATATTTCTGATTCTTTAAAAGTTCCTTAAATTAGACTACCATTGTACTTTTTAAAGGGATGTTTAGTTACATCTGTATTTGTTTAATTTTTACTAGAATAAAGTTTACGAGGAGCAAATCAATATATTCCTCTTAATCATTTACTTGTGAGCTGAAAGCAAATAAAGTTCCTTATCAAATGAAACAAATATAGGGATTAGTACTTCAAACAAAACTACTCTATGTTTTACCATTTTCTACTCCAGTGTGGTGCAGAATTTTCTTTCTCTCTTTACTTCCCAAAGAAACTATCCAACAAACTAAACTGTGTGCATTTAAACAAATGTTTTCCATGTAGTTTAGTCAACTTGGGAGAAAATGTTAAGTCATTGTTCAAGATATTTTTAAAATAAATCTTGAGATAGCTTTTTGAATCTTTAGAATATTTATACAATTATTTTCAATTGTCATAAAATTGAACTAACATTTATGTATTTTGGTAAATAATCAGGAGTATAAAGTGAAGATTGGTGATCTTGACTTCAGTAAAGTAAATAAAGTCAGTGCATGAATATGCTTAGCCATGCAAGTGTCCATTACAAATATTTTCACACAAAGTATACTCTGCATCAAGGCACTGACTTGGTGAAAAAAGATATTTATCTAATATAATTGTAACCTTTTGTAATGCACAGAACCTCTGAAGGAATATACCTTGTAGGTAAAATAGGGCAAATTTACTGTGTACCTTTCCATATGAAATCTAAGTGTCGTCATTTCACTAAAATTTGATAATCACTTTCCTTTAATTTTGATTCCTTAATTAATAAAAACTTTCCAAGCTGCAATTAAAAAATTAGTGATATGTTATTTGGAGATTCTTACGCTCACAAGAAACCATTTGAATGTTTTAATTTGTTTAAAGAAAATGTACATCTTTGTGCTCATTATTATGTGTATAAGGTCTTAAAATATAACCAAATGTCTATAAGAAAATGTCTTTAAATTTTTTTTAATGTTTTTAATTTATTTTTGAGAGACAGAAGGAGACAGTGGGAACAGGGGAGAGTCCGAGAGAGAGAGGGAGACACAGTTTCTGAAGACAGGCTCCAGGCTCTGAGCTAGCTGTCAGCACAGAGACCAACATGGGGCTTGAACCCACAAACTGTGAGATCATGACCTGAGCAGAAGCCGGATGCTTAACCGACTGAGCCACCCAGGTGCCCCAAGAAAATTTCTTTAAAGTTTCTCTTTTTCTTAACATTTATTCATTTTTGAGGGAAAGAGAGTCACAAAGCATGAGTGGGGGAGGGACAGAGAGAGAGAGAGAGAGACAGGGAGACACAGAATCTGAAGCAGGCTCCAGGCTCTGAGCTGTTAGCACAGAGCCTGATGCAGGGCTTGAACCCACAACTGCAAGATCATGACCTGAGCTGATGTTGGATGCCCAACCAACTGAGCCACTCTGTGACCCTTTAAAGTTTTTTTATAGCAGGGTGCTTGGCTGGCTCAGCCAGTAGAGCATGTGACTCTAGATCTCAGGGTTGTGAGGTCAAGCCCCATGTTGGGCATGGAGACAACTTAATTAAAAAAAAAAAGGAATAAAAGAATAAGAAAGTTTTCTCATACATAATTGTTCCATTGATAGGTGAATGAATAAAGAAGTTGTGAGATAGATTAGATAGATAGATAGATAGATAGATAGATAGATAGATAGATAGAGTTAAATTATAGATGTATAGTTCAGGCCTTATGCTGGGTGAAATAAGTCAGACAGGAAGACAAATACCACATCACTTCTCTAATGTTTAGAATCAAGAAGGAAGGAAGGAAAGAAGGAAGGAAGGAAGAAAGGAAGGAAGGGAGGGAGGGAGGGAGGGAGGAAAGTTCATTCACACATACAGAGTAATAGATTGGTGGTTGCCAGAGGCAGAGAAAGGGGATGGGGGTGGGAGAAATGGGAAATTGAGTGAAAAGAGCATATATTTGTTTTTAAAAAGCAATTAGAAACCTCTTTAATATTTTCTTAGACTAAATTTTATTCATTTTTTCTTATAGTAAATTTTATGTATCGTGCCTTATACATTATTATGTCCCTTATAATAAACATATTAATATATTGATAATAGTAAACTTGGTTTTCTAAATATTACTATTGCTTCTTAAATGTTTGTTTATTTATTTTTGAGAGAGAGAGAGAAACAGAGAGAGAGGGGAGAAAAAGAGTCCCAAGCAGGCTCCTCTATCAGCACAGAGCCCCACACGGTGAGATCACGACCTGAGCCAAAAATCAAGAAACAGACACTTAACTGACAGATACTTAACTGACTGAGCTACACAGACACCCCATGTTTTCTTAATGTTATTTTCCTACTTTGTAAAATTTACTAAATTACTTAAAGCATTTACATTTACGCCATATTATAATGAGGCTCCGATATGTTACGTATTGTTCTGGGAACTGGGGAGTCAAAACTCCTTTTCCAAGTGATTTTTAGCTTGTTGTTCCTAATATCTTTAGATGAAAAAAAATATCTAGAATTTATCTGGATAATTTATATAAAATTTCAAAAGCATTATTTGTGTTGAAAAACTTATGTAGCCACAGACAGAAATAAAACTAAAGGCACAATTTGATTTTAGTGAGTCCATTTAGTACTAAATTTAAACTATTCTTCCTTTTCAATAGCATATAAACCATTAAAATGGGCTATAACTTTAATATTTTTATGATATTATGTGACAATGGAATTTACAGTTCTTATTTTCATAAACGTTACTTATCTTCAATCATTCCCTGCCTCTGTCAGAAGATACTTTTCCTAATCTAAGGTGTAGAATATTATTTTATATTTTCATTTTAAAATATAGACACTGTTTCTTCATTTACTTATGTTTCTCACATAGCTGCAAGTTTTGAGTTCCTGACTTTGAGGACCGTCAAAAATTGTTCACTCTTTAGAAGCTAAAAGATCTGACATTGATATTTTGGTTAAGTTTAATAAGTAGAACTTCAAAGAACTTGAATTTTTTTTCCTTTATGGTTTATATTCTTAAGGGAATAAATAGTACTCAATGATTTGAAAGCCTCAGCAAAGTAAAGACACAGGTAAATTAACAAGGATAGTTAGGTTTTATAAACAAGTACCTGTCTGTTGATTTTTTTTTGTTTGTTTTGTTTTTTATTTTGTTTTGTTTTAAGATCTGGTCCTTTCTTTTTTGCTGTTAATATCTGTATTTTTCTTTTCAATTTATGTGCTCTTCATTTACTATACCTTCAGTCTTCCAAGAAAGTAAATAATAAAAATGTAAACCAACATCAAAAATGTTGCTTTGCATTGACAGAACATATCAATGATTTTTTATCAGTTGTTCATTTTCCCCTGTCAGATGTTGAAATCTTCTACTACCCCTCATATTGCACAGAAATGCAGACCTACTGATGCTGTCTTCTTGTAGCTAAACTGTGAAGAAGTCAAAATTTCATTTTGTAAAGGCAGTTATTATGAAGTATGCCGCAGCCCTAGGTTATTGGTCCTTACTTAGCAGACCCAAAGATAAGATGTCTAATTTCCTGACCAAGCCTCTAGCGTGTTTATGTGAGTCTCTGTCGGTGCCATTGGAGGTGGGTGGGGAGAAAGAGAGAAAGGGTTCTTGTGCAAAGACCAATAAAAAAATATACAGGCCGGTGTTCTTCTACAGCACTCTTTTATTCTGGATACCAGTACATTTTGTAAACTGTTTGCGAGAGAGGAGAGGAAGAGACAGACGACCGAATCAGTCATAGACACGGAGAATCTCCTAGGATTAAGCAGAGAAGTCAAACTTCCTCTTGAATAAAATGTTGAAAAATGTCAGAAAGACCTTTAAAATACTTTTAAAAGATTATTTACAGTGGTGCATTCGAATTTAATATAAGCTTCAGAAAATATGGCCAAGTGTTTGTTTATAATGATTTCGGTGTTATAGTGCTAAAGCCTAATGTAAAGCATCGATAACTAGTAGGCAGGAAAGTGGTGGAGTTTGCTCTGAACAGATTCCAGTTTCTGTATCACATTTCTTTTTCTTCTCTCATGTTGATTTTTAGATATGACATATAAAGAATTACATATGAGACATTTTTTTATTCTCTTGACACTTGACCTCCAAATAGACTGATGAGGGAAAAATACTGAAAAACAATCTTACAAAATATGGTTTGAAGAGCTTTTCTGTGACTCAGATTCCTTTATACTAAACATTTAAAACTTAGAAAAAAATTTAATATTTAATTATTTTTGAGGGAGAGACAGAGAGAGAGAGTGAGCAGGGGAGGGGTAGGGAGAGGGACAGAAGATCTGAAACAGGCTCCATACACTGATAGCTGGGAGCCTGATGTGGGGCTTGAACTCTCGAACTGTGAGATCATGACCTGAGCTGAAGTCAGATGCTTAGCCGACTGAGCCACCCAGGAGATCTATACTAACCACTTGAAAATGATATTGATACTACTTTTTGTATTTTTTTTTCAAAAAATGTTTTGAACAGAATTTCCAGCAAGACCTTTGAAAAAAATCTTTAAATAAACTACTTGTGAAAAGTAGTTTATTATGAAATATCTTGTTTCTAATTGGATAAAAATATCCCCTAGTGTTTCTTGGGTTCACTTGTCACTAATTTTTTAAATTATCATGTGTCCCATATTTCGGAAAATGTAACGTGTTATTTGAAATTAGGCATAGACTTCTTTATTTGTTAACCTGAAAATTTCATGTAACTCCTAAAAATGAAGTTAATGGAGAAATATATTCATATATAACTTGCTATCATCATCTGTATCCCAATTTTTTTAAATCCTAAAGCAAACACAAAAACAAGAGATAATTAGAACTTGTCATGTGTTATTAAGACAGAAGGTTTTTTTTCAAGCTATTATTATTCTCATAATTCAATCAATTACAGAACATGGAAACAAGTCAATGGGTATTTACCACAGGCCTACTATAATCCAGGAAGCTTTAAGCATGTGAACACAGTAGATCTTTTCTTTTTCATTCGGGTCTCCTCAGTATCTCATTCTTCATCAATAGTACAAACTTTTCATAATCACCTGTGAGGGAGACATTAGTTTTACTTTGGTAAAGATTTTCCAACTACTTCTGTGTAGTGATATTGGAGAAACCCTTCTAGATGGCTTTTGGTGGAACAGTTTAACATGTAAAAAGTAAACGTTAAAATGTGGTGTATGAATATCTGAAAAATTAAACTGATCTATAAATTTTATATTTCCCTTACTCTTACTCCCCAGTGTTTTGTTTATTTTTAATGTATATTTATTTTTGAGAGAGAGAGAGAGACAGAGAGTGAGCAGAGGAGGGGCAGAGAGAGAGGGAGACACAGAATCTGAAGCAGCTCCAGGCTTTGAGCTGTCAGCACAGAGCCTGACGTGGGGCTTGAACTCATGAACCGCGAGATCATGACGTGAGACAAAGTCGGATGTTTAACCGACTGAGCCACCCGGGCACCCCCCAGTGTTTTTAAAATTAAAACAAATTCTTAGAAATGAAATGTATCTTTTTCTCAAACTTCCTTGCAGGTTTAGATTTTAATTATATATTCTAGTAATGCAATATGTTTAAAAACCCCCAAGAACTATTGTCAACTAAATTATCTTTCCAAAGTTGTAAAAATCTAAAGGCGTAACAGTTGTTAGTGCTCAAACCAAGAACTTCATCATTATTTGGTTATTATAGGACTTATAAAAAGTAATTCACTAATATGATTGGTTTATTTTCTGGTTTCTGAATGAATGAGGGAAATGAACATTGTAACAACAGCAAGAGTTCATTAAATACCTACTATGTATTTACATTTATGTTAACATGGTTACGGTTCCTTCTCAAAACAACTCGGTACAAATGTATTACTATATTCCTTTTAAGAGTGATTCCTAGCGCCCTTTGATAGCTCAGTTGGTAGAGCGGAGGACTGTAGAGGAAGAGTGATGCCTGAAAACTCAATGTGATGGGACAGGCATTTGAAAGAGCCTTTTCCATTTTACCATCCTGTTTTGAGAACAACATTTCTGAGAACAAACAAGCACACAAAATGACAATGTTTATAACAAAATTACTTAAAACCATTACATTTAGAATTTTAACTCATTTCCCATAGTGTTAGCTTTGCATTAATGCATTGGTGGCTGCTTTGTTTTTACTCATTCCTTTCTTTGTATGTTTTAGTATTTCAATAGTTAACAGGCTGAGTCCTATTTCTGAGCTCACGAAAAAAAAAATTGATGATCTCATTATACAAATAGAATTTATTAGACAATTTATTATTTTGTGCATTTCATTTAAGGTTACTGAATTCAGGGGCACCTGGGTGGCTCAGTGGGTTAAGCGTCCAACTTTGGTTCAGGTCATGATCTTGTAGTTTGTGAGTTCGAGCCCCACCATCAGGTGCTCTGCAGTCAGCATGGAACTCTCTTTGGAACCTCTGTCCCTCCCTCCCTCTCTGCCCTTTTCCCACTCACATGTAGATGTTCTCTCTCTCTCTATCTATCTCTCTCTCTCCCTCTCTCTCTCTCTCTCTCTCTCGCTCTCTCTCTCTGACAAATGTAAATAAATATTAAAAAAGAGTTTCCATGAAAGGGTACTGAATTTCAGAGTTCCTTCTAGATGTCTTCAGCCATAGTTTTATAAATGCTTAGTGAATTGGCATTTGACTTTTTCTTCAAATTCCAACTGTTTATGCAAAGACAAATATCTGTTATTTTGTCAAGCAAGGAACCCATGAATACAGTGTATAATTTAAGTGAATTTAACAATTTATATTTATACATGCATTATGAAATAGCATTTATACATGTACAATAAATATAACATAAAATCCAAATAAAACTTATGCTTTGTTAAACTACATAATTTTTCCTGAAAATCTAGAAGTACTTCTTTCCTAATAATTATCAAACATAATTACCTTATTTTCGTTATTGTTACTTCATCTATATTTTCTTCCAACTTACTTGACACCTCCTCCCATCTCCATCCGTCCCCCCGCCCACACACATGTTGATCATGAGCGGCGAGTAAAACCTGGAAATGATAACCTAAAGCCAGCCTGGAAATATATTGAGAAATTCTTTTTTTTTTTCTTTTATTCACATGGAAATAACATGGAGATGAAATGAAAATTATTTTCATAAGTGAAAGATATGATTTAAGTCTTTGTCTTTTTACATTTACTTACTTGAAAAATATATATTGAATATCATTCATTTGACTTACTGTGAAGTCTAAGCATTAATTTCTAACACTATGGATTTGACTTTTTTTAAACTACAATATGAACAGGAAGTATGATTTGCTCGTCCTCTCTTTTCTCTTTGCTCTGTGAAGTAATGAGAGATCCAGAACTTGCCAAGAGAAAACAGAAGGCCGGAGACTGAGAAGGTGGGTCCAGTAGGTCACTAGACAAGTGACTTTACGAAGGGGCTTCAAGCTCATGTCCTTCCCTTTGAGCTTCTCTGCCAACCCTTTTTGCTTCTCAAAGAAGATGATGTAACCTCTTTTAAAAGTTTAAGTAACATTTAAGAAATCGATTTGACTTTCTCTAAAGAATGTAGGACAACCTTCAGATATTAATAAAAAAATATGTTTTAAGACAAATGTTCCATGTGAGTTGCAAAATCATACAATAAACAAAGATACATAGTAGCAGTGATCAAAACATGTTTTTCCCTTTCTGCAAATACGTATCATGAACTAGAATTGATCATGTAGCAGTACGAGAGCTTTATGTATTGTTCCAGATCCTTCTCTAGGCAGTAAAATAAGTAACTAAATTTTCCTCCTTGTTCCAAGGCATATGGATCCAAAAACCATTACGTGTTTTCACTAATTGTGTTTGGCACTTTTTCAAACTTTTACTACATTTTCCCATCTTTTCCTTGTTTTGTATTTATCTCATATACTATGCTTTAATTATATTTCAAATGTCTTTCACAAAATCTGCCTCAGACAAAGAGCCATCATAATGCAAATATTGTTCTTAACTACTACTTAATTTGATAGAAAAGATCTGTATATGGATCTTTTTCTTTGAGTATATATAAATTGAAGTTTATTGATGGGCCCTAATTGCTTACCACTAACGGTCATTTTACTAAACTACTGGATGCTGAGTTTTATTTTCCAAAATGTTTGTTTTCTTCAATGTCCGTTACTTTGTATCTTATCTTTGGAAAGAATCTAAAGTTTTTACAAGCAGCATGCAGACTGTTTGAAACTGTATAATCTCAGTTAATATTTTTAAGGAATCTGGATTGGCTCAATTTGCATTTAAAATGAATGGTGAAATACAGATGCAGCTAGATTACACCCTTTGACAAGATAATATACCATAAAGTTTTCTGAAGCTTTAGTAGTATTTTCTAAAGTTATTTGCCTGCAGCATAGCATAGGAGAGAGAACACAGACCTGAAGGCAGGTGGATCTGGTCCCAAATCCCAACTGCCTCAGTTATGAGCCATATAATACTAGGCCAATGGAAATACCCAAATCAAAATATTGTTTGAAGCACTGAGTGAAATCACATAACAATAAAATCAGGATAGCTCTTGGCACATAATAAATGCTTTATTTATTCCTCACCCTCTATTTCCATATTCCCACTCTTTTGTGATAAGCATATACATTTCTGTTGTCATTATCTATTATAATAAAAGGTCTCTTCTTAGCTGTATGGTTGTCAATTAATAAGATTCACTATGTGTGAGACTGTGTAAGAATTTACATGCTTATGGGAATGACACTAATTTAAATATTTTTAAAATATTAGTAGTAAGAGCTACCATTTATAGAACATTTGGCATGGAACACTTAAGTTCCCTACATCATCTCTAGTCCTCCCAGTGACTCGCAAGGTGGATATTATTATCCCTACTTTCCAGATGAGGCTCTGGAAGGTTAAATGACTTGTTCAGGCTGACACAACTATCCTCTAGGGAAACTGGAATTGAAATCGAGCATTATGTTTCTAAAATCTGCTTTTTCCAGAAACAATACTACTTTTTTGAAGGAAGTCCCTACCACATAGTTGATGAATTAACATATACAGGTGAATGAATTGATTTGCATTCTAAATTCCAGGCTCCTCACCTGAATATATTCACTTTAATTTTGTGTCCTTAAATTACTCCTTGGTATAATTATTAAGTTGCTCTGATCAATTTGCTCATGTTCCTATGCTGGAATGAACTCGGTATCAGAACTGAGCTTTGGAAAATACATGAGCATATTTCTGTCTTAATCTCCTTGAAAACGTTACTAGAAATGTTGGGTTAGTCTTTCTCATGTAACTTTTTATCAGCTTTACAATTTATAAGGCTTACATTCACAAAGAATTAATGGTGACCTGTATCTGCACTTTAGTACTTGAATCATAGTTTGCCATTTAATTGGTGTGTATCATCTCGAATCATTTGATTATACGCATAAGAGCTAAAGGATCTTTTTAAAAAGTGTTAACACATTTACCAAATGCAGTTCGAAGATCTTTATCTTTTTTTGTCCTTCGTGACTTCTATCTTCATGTCATTTGTTTTAGTTTTTACTACCTTCTTCTTCCAGAAAAATAAGTAAAAGCCAATGTTGCTTTTGAAATGGAAAAATTGTTTCAAATCATTGGCAAAGCTTAATGACTTCTGACTGCTGAGATATGTTAATTTAAGCCAGACCAAATGTTCCTCAGCTGCAAATATTTGGTGTTGTTCACTGGGAACTGGCAAGATTTATGAGGGCCCAGTGGCAAAGACTCTGTGCTCACAAGCCTCTCATTGTAATTGTTTCCCGTATTCAGTGATGAAGGACTATTAGAGAAGAAAAAATCAACTTTTCAGGGACTAGTCACTTAGACTCAAATTAGATGCTGTTTCACCTTTGATTTGCCCTGGCATCCTCATGTGCCATCTCAGTTATCAAAGTCCTTTCAACTTTTCTACCTCAGCTCCAAGAAAATATAATTGGTGACTTTTTCAAGGTGTTTTGAAGTGAAAAACCAAAAAAAAAAAAAAAAGATTTAGTTTCAGAATTTGTAACTGTGTAACTATACGATACTTAATTCAACTTATATTTTTAAAACTCTTATAGTGAATATTTAATTATAAGATATTTAAATCATTTCATCAGTTATGTTCAATGCAAATATATACACTTATATTACTTCTTACTGTCTTTTTACAAATTAGTTGAGTAATGCCTAGTAACCAAATATATTTTAATCTTCTATATTGATGAATTTATAGTGAATGGGTTTTCTGAATGTGGTTGTAAGTAACGTTCCCCCAAAAAAGAAATAGTGTTAGATACATATGCATATTTACTTATAATTATTAAATAGCTATTTACTGTTTAGAAGTATAAATGAAAGACAGTGTTTTAAAAATCTCATGAAGCCATCTTATAGATATTAACAGGTCTAGTACCAGACGAATATAATAGTCAAAGTTTAAACTTCCCATGGAAGAGCTGAGCCTTAGGCAGATTTTAAACCTGAAAGTAATAGGCAGCCCCAGAAGACTTCACTGAGAAGACAGGATTTTGATTCAAAGGAAGTCTTAAATGTCTGACAAGAATTGCCAGCAAATAGCTTTGTAATGGTAGCACAAACCACCCTGTTCTTCCATCACAGCAGATGTTTATTTCATGTATTCCTTGTAATAGTCATCAGACATATTTATATTATCAGAGTAGAACAATACTTCCTTCCTACCTATTGCATTTAAACCTAGGTCACAATCTAACCTGTATAGTCTGCTTGCTATGTGTCAGGCACTCTTTGAAGTTGACATGTACTAACTTGCTTCATTCTAAGATGACTTTTGGAGATAGATGATCTTATTCTTTCTCCCAGATTAAGAAATGCATGCGCAGGTAGCATCTGGAGTCAGGATTTGTGATCTTAAGCTGAATCTGTTATTACTTTTCAACATAGGTTAACTTTTGGGAACCATGTCACCAATTGTTTGCTTCCATTATAATATGATAAGAAAATGGAACTGCTAATGATGAGAAAAAAAAGACCTTATTTATTCAAGTGCTTTTTCACATATTCTGAAATTTTATCCATATAAGGAAGGGCTCAGTTAGTAAAACATATAGTGCTTAGAAAAGGATGAATGTATTTGCATTTTTTTGTGTGTTTTAGCATGTAATATCACAAGACTGGCTATGTATTGTTAAAAGGGTCAGCCTCTGCATTATTCCATATTGAACTCCTTAATTATGTATCTCTGTATAATAAAAGGAAAAGTGCTGACAGAATACAGAAGAAAAATCTAAATTCTTTTCTTGCAATAAAAGTGACACAGATTGTATAAAGCAATATTTTTGCCCTTGAAATGTTTAGAAGTATTGACATTCTGTCCACTAAATTGTCAGCTTGTCTTTAAGGTTAGGGCTTCTAAGTTCTTAGCATTTAACAGACTGACATTGATCTCTTGGTTCTTCAGACTTGTACACCACCAGCAAGCGGGCCTTGGTTTTGAAGCAGGGCGTTTAAAATGTTGCCCTTGGCGATGATATCTCATAATTTCCATCTGCTATGTTAGGATCTTTGCACCGACTTTCCAACCTTTATGTGTGATTCCAAATCTATTATCAACCTTAAAGTTTTTGATAAACGCAATGTTAGAGAATGTCTTAGGTATTAGGCAGTTAAGTGGATAACAAGGTACAGATACAAAAGCAAAAAGAAGTAACCCATGGATTCTAGTCTGACGTATCCTTCAGAAACCGTCTGTATAAGGATTTTCACATTGCTCATTATTATCGTTGTGTTCTGAGTGCTTAGGCAGTCATCATGCCTTCCAGAACTTCCAAATTCTGGAAGCATTTCCACGAAGAAAAATGGCAGACTTCTGTTTGTTACTTTTTAAATAAAATATATAAGTAGGAAACATAATTCATAGGACTTTGAATAATATTTATTAATAACTGGCAGCCGGACTTTCCAGATAATATTTTCATTGTTCCATTAGTTGGGTAAGGAATCACAACAAAAAGTGGCAGGAATCACAACAAAAAATGGCAGTGGATTTTTTTTTTTTAAAGATTTCTTTGACTCTCTCCACCCACAGGCTCTGAGCAAGGCAGTAAATAGTCCATTTTTGTTAATGAAGCTTTCCTCATACAGCTGGGATTGTTTAATATTTTACGAGTGTTACTTTGTTTTGCTCTCAACGATCTCAGGCAGTTAAGGATTTATGAATCGTGTTTTTCTCAGCCCATCTGCGGTTTCCTATCTTCCCTGGCCTTGAGAATATGTTTAAATTTATTAAAGCGAAGCAAAGGCTCATTATTTCAAAGGAGAGCCAAAGTGACACAGTGAATTGGTTATTAATGGAAAGGCACTGCCATAGGGCGATTGAAATTTAATGATATCCTACAAGAAAAAAATGAGGGTGTCACTTTCCAAAAAGTCATGCTAAATGCCAGCCTTTTTAAGGTCCTGCCGCTAATTTTATGCCTGCGCACAGTAATGTTTTCAAAAGCGTTTAGGAAACACGGACCAGTGACTGTACTGATTATCCTTTTCACCTTCGCGCCTGTTCCAAATGGGTTTGTGCAGTGAGCGATTTAATCTCTAAATATAGGGAACGTTAAAAAAAAATAACATTGCTGTTTTTCACAAGCTAAGGGCCTTTTGCAAACCTCCAGAGATGGACTTGCAAATATGCTATCTACATATGCTCTCAGTAAGCTCTCAAACTGGCGGATCACCAAAAAAGAAAAAAAAAAATCAATCCCTTAATTTTTATTTCTGTCATTCAAAAGATGTTTTAATGTCATAGTCTATAAACTATTTTTATTAATACTCAGATAACATTCCATTTGAGGTACAAAAAAGGACTTGGGGTAATTTTAAGTTTTCCTTATTTAACTTGGGCTGTTTATTGAATTATATTGTTGAAGTACCAAAATACCACTTCTTTCTCTTGCCCCATTTAATGCAAACCAGAGACATCTATCTATTAGCAAGACTGTTGATATATTGAACCATTCCTTTTAGACTTAAAAGGACTCAGTGATTTCCTGTATTAATTGAAATACCCATAAATTATTTGTAAAGTTATTTCAGATTTTTCTAGAAAAAAATTGTTGACATGAAATATGCCATCAGATGCTTCAGGATGCTCAATTGTATTCCATAAGGATTCTTGAATGCATGCTTTTCTCTTTAGAGTTTTTGCTTAATTTGAATTATCCTGCCCCATGTAGTAATGATGGTCCTAACATTTTGCCTCTGTATCTCTTTCAAATATGTTATTACTATTTGAAGAGGGTCGACTGGGTACATTCCTAAAATTGGCACCGTTTAGATTTAGGGTTCTTGTTTGATTAGACATGAGATTTAGCAACTTAAGCAATGCATTAATTACATGAAGTAAATATGAACATTTTTAATGCAGGAACAGACATGGGTCCAGTTTTGATGCGTCTTTACTTACTACTGCTGAATATAAACTAAAATGTAAATGGTGCATTTGACAGGCACTGTAGTAACATATAATTTTCTCATACTGCATATGGTAATATTAAATTGTCTACTGGTGGAAAACATACTTCTGGATGTAGAATAGTATGAGTTATTTTCCCAGTTTTATAGCAAAGTATATTCAAGAATTTCTGAAATTAATTTTTAAAAATTAAATTTACACCCAATTCAAAATGATGTTAACAAGATTTTATAACTTGTGATCACACATTGGGGAACTTTTCATTTATTCCAGGTCAGAGTGTGAATCTGAATAGATGAGAAAAATGTTCATGTCTAAGAGACAGGAATGCATCTTAGAGGAGAAAAATCACTTGGAAGAGGGTGTCAAGGATCCACAATTTAAGTTTCCCTGGGTCCTTCCTCTCCTATAACAGAAACTTATCATTCTATAATCTTCGTAACAAAGACATAAACACTTCAGCTACATATATTTTGATTGTTTCACGACAGTTTACTGGAGGCTGAGCAATGACAGATTTCTTCATTGTCTTTTTGCCAAAATTTGTCCTTTAAGTCATTTTTGTTGACTGCCCCTTTTAGCAGCTCACCTCACAATGAGAGAGAAGACAATTAATGGGAGGGTGATTTATCACTGCCAAAAACTGTCAAGGACTTCAGTTGTAGCTAGAGAAAAAGCAATTTCACATTATGGCATTTCATTCTGAATACATTGTATTTACAGCTCACAGTTTTATTTTCAGAGCCTATTATCAGGTGAAACAGTTGCATCTGAAATGTTGTTTGTGACATAGGTGACCTGTTAGGATTTGATAAGTATTTACGCCAGAGCACAAGGGGCTCACACATCTGCTGTTGGCAGAAGCAATGGAAAAAAATAACCTGGAAATGAGGCGTTTGATTTTTCTGGTTCCTACACTCGAGCATCTGTTGCTATAATTAAGTGGCATTCAGTAATTGCAGAGCATTGGTGAAATAAACATATGCATTCTTGCCAGCTTTTAGGATTTGGTGTCCTTACAGTAGGAGAGACAAGCAAAGTGACTTCAATAAGAACAAAGGGTTTTGTAGCAAAGTTTAACAGTTAACTTTTAAGTAGAAAAGGGAAAACAAATTCAGGTCAGGCAGCAAACAATTTCATCTGCAAGTGAGATAGTGTATAGTTTTAGAATAAGGAAGTCCCTGCCACATTCAGCCTTTGGAATGAACTTGTCATTTGTAAGACTATCAAATGGGTTAAACATCATGCGTTATATTGTGGAGGAATAAAAGAATAGTAAAAAAATATGGTTATTCCTGATCTTAATGGTACTGTGCCATGAAAAAGAGATTACAGAGAAATTCATTTAATAAGGTAAAGATTTTGCATATTTCTTTGGTAAGTTAGAAGACATCGGTATATTTGCACTGATCTTGATTTTTTAAAAGGAATAAGATACCTTATTTGGGGCCGAGGTGGTGCTCTCGTCAAAATAGTTAGAAAGTGATTTTCATGAAGGGGGCAAGTCGTGGGAAGGGCTGTTGGGGAACTGGAGGCACTTTTTTTGAATTACAGCCCATTAGCCTCACTCCCATTCTCCAGGTCTTCTGAGATTTGCATTTCCACGTGAAGGTACCAGGTTGGAAAAGCTCCCAGGACATGTCTGGGCTGTTCTGGTCCTCACAAACTTTGTGGGCATGTCTTGTCTGTGAAACAAATAATTATTTAGACCAGGAGTTGTTGATAGTGCCCTGCTTCCAAATACTGTATATGTTGACTACAGTTCTGCGGTCAATGTGCTTTATGTCCTGTTCATTATTTAGAACAATCCAGTTTCTTCCACACAGTAGAACAATTTGAATTTGGTTGTTTTACTGTAGTAGTTTGCAGTTTCCTGGAAATGTCACATGATAAATTCTATTGTGCTATAAATACCAACAAAACAATGACTTTTGAAATGAGAAGAAAATGTTAACTTTAAGCTCTCTTGAAATTAAAGTATTAACATTTATTTTTTAAGCTTAGAATGGATTTTGTTATTATCAGTAAGGACAGTATGGTGGCTAAGTACTAAACTGAGTTTAAGTGAGAGATGCATCCTCTGTGTGGCCATTTGAGAGGGGGCGTGGGGTTAAATATTGTGTAGAAGCTGATCACATGTGATTTGGCATTTTTATCTGATACTTTGGCATCAGGTGATTACTTAACTTTTGGGGTGAAGAAAAAACATGAGGAGTCAACCATGAAGAGATGAAAATGATGGATTATGGCTTCAGAATGTCAACAAATGTTGTGTCTGCTTACCAGAGAGCCGGTATAAACAATAGTTTTCCCTGAGTTTGAAAGATTAAAAGCTTATCATTTAGCATTTTTTACCCCAAGAGGTGGCTTTAAAGTGTGTTTTAAAACAGATTTAATATTTTTAATTCCCATTGAACTTGTATTAGATACAAATGATATTTTTTATGTTTTTTTTAAATTTATTTTTGAGAGACAGAGATAGGCAGCTCAAGCAGGGGAAGGTCACAGAGAGAGAGGGAGACACAGAATCTGAAGACAGGCTCCAGGCTCTGAGCTGTCAACACAGAATCCGACGCAGGGCTTGAACCCATGAACCGTGAGATCATGACCTGGGCCGAAGCTGGATGCTTAACCGACTGAGCCGTCCAGGCGCCCCTGATACAAATGAGATTTAAAGCTACAATAAATCTGCATGCATTTATATACCTATGTCTGTTATCTAATCTATATTATCTATATTCATACTCATATATATATTAAATATGGGAAAGTCATGGCCTATTTTTTTAAAAAATGAAAGAAAACTCTCATCTCTGCCCCCATTTCTTTGCAAAAGATTTATGATCCCAGCAAACTTTTATATAGTACACCCTATAAGCCAAGTATCATTCTAAATATTAGGCATAATAACAGCCCTCATGACAAGTTTTGTGGATTACTAGTATCATCTCCATTTTACAGAGGAGACAAACAAGGCAGAGTCCAAGGTCACGTGGCTAATGGGTGGAAGACAGGTCTGGAATTGAGTCCCAACAGTTTCCCTTCAGAGTCCAAACTCCTAACCATGATGCCATTTATTTAACATAATGACTGGGACAGACTTGTTCCCTGGACCCTCAAAGCCAGAGCTTAGAAATGACTTAGCTACAACATGTCTATGCTTCACAAGTGGGGAATAGAGCATGTGTAGATACCACATCTGTCAAAAAAAATCTTGTTTTGCCTATGCACATGCCTGCCAATTTACCTCCTTACCCAACCAACTCCTCCAATGTTATATTATTGGAATAAATACTATAATGCTGTCATAAAATTTTCCTCCTTACTTACTTCAAATGTATGGATCTCTGTAGTTTTATATGCTTCCTTGTGTTAAAGACAAACTCCTATTATTTCAATTTCCTTTCAAGTCTGCTTGTCTTCCTTGGATGAACTATTCCCTGATACATGTTCTCTGATTTTATAGATAGTTATTTAACATAATTTTTTTGTATATATCATCCAATCTTTATATATTTTAAACTAGTTCTTTTTTGTTATATTCATTTATTCCTACCATTTTCATTCTGTCTGTGTGTTTCATTTTGTCTGTGTGTTTGTAGTAGATTCCTGAAGCCTTGTTAACTTGTCCTTTTAATCTTAAATATGATTCCCTCCTTTAATTTTTCCTCAAAATTCTTTTTTCTTTCACCTTCCCTAAGTTCGTTTTTATGCTTCTGGGGATAAAGCCTCACCTTATCTCTGTGTTTTCCATTTATGGGACAATTTTTTCCTCCAGGGCTCCATGAGCTTGTCATGTGATGGCAAAAGCATGACATTATCAACTATAACCATACGATACTCTTCTGCAATTGGTACTATTTCATCTACATTGTAATGGTGATGAAATTGAGTTTTAGAGAGGACTGATAGATTGTTTGAGACCCAGAACTTGAGAATGGCATAACCAGTCTATGGCCATACCACGCTGGAGGTGCCCAATCTCATCTGATCTCAGAAGCTAAGCAGGATCGGGCCTGGTTAGTGCTTGGATGAAAGAATGACATAATCAGGAAGAAACTCAAGTTTGACCTCCTCTCATGCTTTTTCTCTCTAAATTGCCTTACCATATCTTTCACCTTATTTCAATTTATTGCTAAACTCCTTCTTCTTTTCTTTCTTTACTTTTTTTTTTTCCCCTTTGGAAAGGGAAAGAGTGTGGGAGGGGCAGAGAGAGAATCTTAGCCAACTCCATACCCAGCATAGAGCCTGGTGCAGGGCTCAATCTCACAACCATGAAATTGTGACTTGAGCCAAAATCAAGAGTTGGATGCTTCAATGACTGAGCCACCCAGGCACCTCACTAAAATCCTTTTATTAATGGAAATTTTAGGAATGATAAGTAATGTAGATGTGGAGGCCAGATAAATTTGCTGATTTAACAATATATCAATTCCTGTGCCAGTGTTTAATCCTACACATTCATGTAGGCCATGTGGATTAGGACCAAAAAATTTGAACAATAAATTATCTTAAACATTATTGCTAAAGTATTACCCTATCCTCATAAATATTGCTTTTATCAATTTTGAATCTAATTAATATTTCTTTAACAAAAACTTTAAAATTCTTTTTTTGGGGGGGCACCCAGGTGGCTTAGTTGGGTAATAAGCTCATCTGACTCTTGACTTCAGCTCAGGTCATGATCTCATGGTTCAAGAGTTTGAACCCCATGTTGGGCTCTGTGCTGACAGCACAGAGTGTGCCTGGGATTCTCTCTCTGCCCCTTCCTCACTGACTCTCTCTCTCCCTCTCTCTTTCTCTCTCAAAACAAATAAACAAACTTAAAAAAATGAAAAAATAAATAAAATGTTTTGTTTTGTTCCTATGTTATTTTTAGAACAATTTGTTAATAAAATTTTTAAATATGAACAGAAATAATACAAAAGGAAATTACTGTAGACAGTAGAGCATAACATTTGGAAGCGTGAGCTCTAGATCCATGGAAACTTCGATTTCACCCCCCACTCGGTGGCATATTATATGCTATTAAAATTTTGATGGTCCCTCAGCTACACTAGTCCTTGTTTTCCAAGTGTGAAAAATGGGACTAATAAGTTTCTGCTGAAGGGAGAAGTTGTAAGAATAATTGGATAAAGAATAGACATGGGTGACTGTTGTTTCTATCATCTTTCTTCATCATCAATCATCCTGGAACCAGGTAGCCACAAATTTACCAACAGGTTATGTTCCTAAAATTCAAATGTGAGTTATTTGAAAGTTGAAACATCCTTTTCCCCCATAGAATAACATCATAAATATAGGTTAGCACTAATTGAAAGAATACTATCAGCTCATTAGTGATACTCTATAAATTTGTTATGGGTTAAATAGGCTTCCTGGAAAAACCAGAGTTAGACTGTTTGAAACAATCATAATAAAGGATGCTACTAATCCTCTAGGATAACACAGGAGTCAGCAAACTTTCTCCGTTAAAGGCCTGATAGTAAATGTCTTAGACTTTGGGGCCATATGGCCTCTGTCACACCCCCTCAGATCTACTGTTAAGAGTTCTAAAGCAGCCATAGATTAGATACACATGAATGCTTGTGGCCCTGTTCCAATAAAACTTTATGGACACTGAAATTTGAGTTTTATATAACTTTAAGGTGTCACAAAATATTATTCCTCTTTTTATTTTTTCAATAATTTCAAAATGGGGAAAACATTGTTTGCTCACAGACTATGTCTGATCAGAAATATGATATTGTCTCTTCTGAACTTTTTCCTGAAAGTATTGTGCTTCATTCACCTTTGTTGGCATTTCATCTCTCAAGGATCTAAAAGGTTCTAAAATTTGAAAATTGATTATTTATGCAAAAGGCTCAAAGTCCCATGGTCTAGGACAGAGTGTTGATAACTTGGAATTTTATCTGGACATCTGAGTACACGACCACCATTATAACTTAGTAGTAATCCGCTTTGGTGCGAGCCAGTTAAACTCCACAGGTCCAGACTTCTCGTATTGAAAGAGGGGGACGTCTCATACCTCACAGGCTTGCTGTAAGGAACAAATGGAACACTATTTTCTGTGATTGCTAATTAAAGGGCACTGTAGGATGGGGGACATGAGGACCATTCCAGTATCTGGGCTGTAGGTCCTGTGCCAGTTTGCTAGGGAGCCCAGAACAAAATGCTGCAGACTGGGTGGCCTCAACAATAGAGATTTGTTTTCTTACAGTTATGGCAACCAGAAGTCCAAAACCAGGCTGTGGCAGTTTAGTTTTTTCTGAAGCCTGAGTCCCTTTGGCTAGCAGACACCACCTCCTCACTACTTACTCACAAGGCCTCTCTTCTGGATTGGCTTCTCTGGCATTTCTTCCTCTTCCTATGAGGACACCAGTTCAGTTGGATAAAGAGCTCCACCCTCGTAATCTCATTTAACCTTAGTTGTCCCCTTAAAGATTCTATCTCCAAATACAGTTGCAATGGAGATTTGGGTGTCAGCATATGAATTTTGAGGAGTCAGCTCTGTAACAGTCTATGACAGTTCTGTAGTAATGGCTCAATTGTCCATAAACCAACGTAGGTAGCTAAGCTAAATCACTGTAGGTAAAAGACATAGGTAAAATATAGAGGGATAGGCAATGTAACCATAAGGATATTTAATAGTTTCCTTAACCTCAAAATTCAACATCTGGGTTATTTCAATCTGAGATAAATCCAAATAGAATTATATTGCATTAAACTTTTGTTTTACTATTTTTTTGCATTCACTATAGCAAAAATATAATGCCAAGGAGTAAAATTAATTTCCTTTATAGAGATTGATTTTTGACCTGAGTAAGGTGAAAACAGCAAAAGCTTTTAACTCTAGGAATAATGAGTATTGCTTCAGGACTTCTGGCTGTTTATGTGGAAGACTTTTGCCAAGGTGTCCAATATTGTTTTCCCTAATTCTCTTTACTTCTTTTTACTTTTCTTCACTGAAGATCAGAATATTTCCTAAATGTTTGTTTTCTGTCTATCATATAGACCTTTCTGTTCAACTTTAGTTGAAAAGGTTATGTGTCAAATACTATTCATGACATTGTTTTTGGTGGAGTAAAACAAATTGCTTTGGAAATCATCAACCTTGGGGAATTTACATAGGACTAAGTTCATATTTCACAAAAATTTTTGGTTTTTAATTTTATAATTTTTAATTTTTAATTTATTTCCACACACGTGAGCAGGGGAAGTACAGGGGGGGAAGGGAAAGAAAGAATCTTAAGCTGGCTCCAAACCCAGGGCAAAGATCTCACCACCTTGAGATCTTCACCTGAACAAAAATCAAGACTCAGATGCTTGACCGACTGAGCCACCTAGGGGCCCCTCAACAAAAATTTTTAAATCCTGATTATTCTCCACCACTACTTTTGTGAATTACTCGTCATATATTTCAGGATGTTTTTGTTTTTTATAAACAGGTACATCTAATGTTAGTTTAATCCATATGTACTTGGTGTTTAGGAAAAGCATGGTGATTGGGGCGCCTGGGTGGCTCAGTCCATTAGGCATCTGACTTTGGCTCAGGTCATGATCTCATGGTTCGTGGGTTCAAGCCCCGTGTCAGGCTCTGTGCTGACTGCTCAGAGCCTGGAGCCTGCTTCTGATTCTGCGTCTCCCTCTATCTCTGGCCCTCCCCTGCTTGCACAGTCTCTCTCTGTTTCTCAAAAAAGAAAGAAAGAAAGAAAGAAAGAAAGAAAGAAAGAAAGAAAGAAAGAAAGAAAGAAAGAAAAGAAAAAAGAAAAAGAAAATGCATGGTGAAAGATAGTGTTGACTTAAAAACGTGGAAGTCCTACCCAAAGCATAGACTGACAGGTGTTTAATGGACACACATTTATGATCAAGTCCCTGTTGACAGCCATTACTTGAAGAGTCAGTTAGATAGTTAATTTCTAAATTCTCTTAAGCCAAAAAGTGGCAGTTGAGTTAATTTTGTCAATAACGTGTAGATTCATGTTATGGGATGTAGTTTGCTAAGAACCTAGTGGAGGCCATAGAAGTAATTTTAATTGAGATTTTTACAACCATTTGATAACAGTGTTTTGATCACTGTAGTTAGGGCAGGATTCCAACAGTGGCCATAAAATCTGTGACTAATCCACTGAGTCACCCAGTCCCTGTCATATATTGTTTAATGGCCCATGCTGCCAGGAATTATTATCGCTTTCTAGTGATAATTTTTAAAGAGAGGAACTTTGTGGACACAAAAGATGAATATACGATGAAAACTTATGTTTATAAAGGCAGTTAATAAAACATCTCTTCTCTAAGTAAATGATAGAGTTTACTCATTTATAATGACTGTTTGGATTCTTCAATTATATATATACATATATATGCATAAATATAGATTTGTGTATATGTGTATATATGATACTGATGAATATTCTAACTTTCCTTGGTTAATGTTTGCAGGGCACTTACAGATGCTAGAATAATCTCTAATGTTTTTGCTCAATCTGCTCTGGAGATGGATGAAATAAATAGTTTAAACTAATTAATGTAACACCAGCTGTTACAAGTGCTTGGCAGACGTCTGTGTGTTTTGATGGGCAGGGAGCGGCTGTTGTACTTGACTTTATTTTAGTACAATGTTGATCACAGTGTAAGCTGGAATAAATGACAAGCCAAAAGAAGAAACAGAGGATGAATTTCATGTAATGCAAAATAAAAATCATCTTCTTCTCTAAAAAGATATAATTTTTAAAGCTAAGAGATAGAGATTGCTGTGCGGGGATTCATCAAGTCCCAAGGCCCTTGCTAGCTGCTGGGTTAAACACGCCCGGTGATTCTATGCTGCAGATAAAAGGCTGCTAAGATGTAGGTACGGATCTTGGACACTGTCCTTGGTTTTTCCAAAGGACCTATTAGAGTTGCAGGTATGCAGTGTCAGCTAGATGTTTGAGACCCTCTTTCTGCTAATTAAATGTCTTTAGAAAAAAAAATAAGAGAGGTTGTAGTCATCTGGAGCAGGTTGGGAAATTATTGTAATTATATTATTTTAGCTAGTGGAAAGGAGGTATTGAGTTTTATTGCTTGGTGATCATGAATGTTATTATTTTTAAGTTTCTGTCGGGTCCAGGGGCATACTTCTTAGATAGCTGATTCCCGTGTGAATTAAAAAAAAAAGGAATTTTTGGCTCCCAAGCCCTAAGCAGGGATTATCCATTGAAATGACCTCCTCCTAAGGAGAGTTTCATTTGTGATCCTACAGTGGAGAAAAACGTTTCTGCCCATATGCTTGTAGTTTCCATATACTTAAGAAGTTTCCGTAGCCTCCTCACTTCCGTTTTAAAGTTGGAGAGCAGAATCCTTGTGCTCTGATGGAGAAACAGTGGTTATCTCAGTGTGCCAGCATTAAGATAACAGTGTCATTGTACAGATTGTTACCCTGCGAATTTGTCTAATAAGTTATTACAACGTGAGCTGAACAGATGGCAAGTATGCTCCTGAAAGAACTGATGGATGGGATATGATGTCATCAATGAGATGACAAGGTTCACAAGGTACTTGACCTCCAAGAATAAGTCCTAACTGGTTAGAATTCTAAATGGTGAACTTTGGTGACACTAGCTAAATGGGAAATATGTGCAATTTGTATTTCTTTATGGTGGTGTTTACCCCCTTCACTGAACTCCACATAATGGGATTTTGTCCCTGAAGACTCAGAGATATTGTTGGAGGGCTGCACCCTGTAACCTTCTGAGGATTTCAAATACAAATCCACACATCTAAACTTTAACAAAATCACCGCGACTGTTATTTATGAAGTCAGGTTCAGAGCTTTCCCTCTTTTGTATGTATATATGCAGAAAGAACTTAGTTAAGACATCCCATTAATTTTAACATGTTATCACAAAATAGCAAAGTGCTGACTCCGTGAAAATATTCAGTGCATAAAATTAAACTTTTATATTTTCATTAAAATACATTTCTATATATACAAGCCTAAAATAAGCTGTCAGAGATCCTGATGTTGTCTTTATATTTTAATTATGACTTTACTTGCACTTACAGGTGACAAACCTAAACACATTAACATTTTTATTTCAATATTATCATTTTAAAATCTCAAATGACTCCAGAACCTGTTTCGTTTCACCTATGATATGATCTCAGCAAATCTCTTCTGGACAAAGATCAGAACAAGTATGATTACAGATGCCGGGACTCAGAGGAAACATGGACAGAACATGATAATAGGCTATATGCATTGTGTGAATCAAATAAAAAAAACAACAACAACTATTTAGGACTGTTTTGTGCAGAGAAGGCTGACTGATTAAAAGACATGTCCAAGAAGAAGACATTTAAATGTATAAAAGAAAGGACCAAGCAACAAAGCATAAACTCTCTTTTGAACATTCTCACATCAGATTTTAGGCACTAAACTGACAAGAATTCTAAGGTGTAACTAAAACAAATTGCCTTAGTATGGTGGGATCCATTGTTGTTTTTTGTTCATTTCAAATAACTGAGCTCAGGTTATTAATAATGAAGATGTTTTTAAAAATGAGGCCAGTATCTTTTTATTGAAGGAGATGAAAGAAATATACATACCTAACTGTGACTAACATAAAGGATAGGCATGTTTCGGTAGCATATTCTGGAAGAGTTGTTAAGTGCTGGGAATAGCAATTTGATTAGGAGATATACTGTCATATCCATATATATCAAAGCTATCAGGTGTTAAAGAGAAAACAGAGAGATAATATCTTTAGCTCAGAAGTAAATGATGTTATAAAAATAATGATTTTATCAACTAAATGAATTTACAGTGAAATAAATTACCCCATGAAGTTTATTCATTTCGTACCTTTATAAGTCTCTGTAGAGGCAGTAGAAGATGCAGAGATGTAGCATTTTAATTTAGTCCATATTTTTTATATAAATTCTAACTGTAAATAGGTACGGAGGGTTTCTTAATGACTTTAAGTTGACAGCAAAAGTTTAGCCTATAGTTGCAAATGTTATAACAATGAATTAATTTTAGAGCAATTACTATGGTAATAGAGATTATAATTTAGATTCAGTCTTATCTCTTTGGATGTATCAAAGCCTATATGTTTAAACCAGTTCTAAACTTTAGAAGCTTATACTATCATGTGTTAATATTGCCTGGATGATTAGCATAATTAAACAGTATTCTGTCAATGTATATCAAGTGATCAAAAGAGCTTATGAAATTATTTGATAAATTATTCAAATGGATTTGCTATTTTTAATATACATGAAATAACAGAACCCATATCTCATACCACATTGACACTCAGTATTGATTATATGGCTAAACCATTTTCAGGGGCTGACTTTACTTAATCTGATCTCTTTTTCTGTCTGAGGCAGATAAAATATTAATACAAGGTAAATGAGTGCTCACTGAACTTGCCATATGGCCCCTGTGGAGGACAGAGGGGCCTGGGCAGCCTATGGACTTGCCATATGGGCCTAGAGGGAAAAGGTAAGTATTACACAGAGAACAAATCTACCATATGGACTGGGTGGAGCACTTGAGACTCTAAACACTTCCTTATATGGAGCATTTTCACAAAAGAATAAAAAACACATAAATAATACATTATACAAAAACCCTTGAAAATGGATCAATTGTTTAGATTTAATATGATGCTTTCAAGCAATGTCCAGAGCATATAAATAATCATGGTTTACTTTGAAATGGCAAAGAGGATCATCAATCATTTACCCCTGACATTTTTACATTGCATTTAACATCTGTTCCATAATAGCATGGTACAGTAATATACTTAACATCATATTACACACTGAACCTAAACAAATACATATAACACTAAATTAGAGTTTCTGAAAGTTTGCCTTGCTTCTACTAATATTTTTGCAAATACTGAATTATCTACCCCTTCCATCACTTGAATTTTTTGTTATTATATACAGCAGATGAAATTAAGCAAATGGCAAAAGCAATTTTCTTGGTACAATCAAACCTCATTAATTTGGTTTCTGCTAATATGGAATTTATGATAATTTAGCTTGGGCTTGATAAAGTTTACCTTTGTACTAGATATAAAGAAAAGATTTGCTAAGCCAATTATTAGTATAAACAAGATTACAATGAGCATGTTTAACCCACTTAGGAGAGAATACTTTTAAAGGATTTTAACACAGTAATTGATGCAAATATATACTGCTGATAACAAATGAGTCCAATTTAGTCTTTGAAACAAGTCTTGTGGTACCTGTATTTGCTCGCAGATGGTTCCAATTATTCTGCATACTTCTGTCTGTGCAGATTTCTTTGCAGTGTTCTACTTCTTACCATTTTGTTGAATTGAAACCTAGCCATTTCCACTCATCACTATCTCCCTTTATTTTCCAAAGCATCTATGTCTCTGTTTTCTAGGAAGAATAATCCTTAGAGAGAGAGAAAGAGAGAGTGAGAGAGACAGAGAGGCTACCTTTCTAGATTTTCTTGAAAGGCATAATGATTCTTCTGTGGGTTTCTTTTTTTTTTTTCAAGTGTATTTATTTATTTTGAGAGAGAGAGAGAGGCACAAGCAGGGAAGGGGCAGAGAGAGGAAGAGAGAGAGAACCCCAAGCAGGCTCTGTGCGGTCAGTGCAGAGCCAACAGGAGGCTCAATATCACAGACCATGAGATCATGACCTGAGCTGAAACCAAGTCAGATGCTTAACCAAATGAGCCATCCAGGCACCCCCTCTTTGGTGGGTTTCTTAAATTTAAAAAATTTCAAGCTTCTAAAAATCAATTCAAAAACACAATAATTTGACAAATGTGGATACAGTTGAAATTGCATTTGAAGTTGTTCTGCACAATTCTTTGTTGGTAATCACATGAAAACATTAACAGTTATTTATACAGAACTTTTATAGCTTTAGGATTTGATAGCATTTTATTGAGTTTATTCACACTTTAGAATTTAAGGAAAGTCTATCAGAGAACAAAATGATCCAACTCGTTAGTCTATTAGACTAAATATTTATGTTTCCTCTGCCACTTCAATGGTCTGTGCTCAGGCCTCATCAGTTGGCATTTCACTTTTTCCTCTTTGTTTTGATATTTTTCTCTTCTATGTTTGCCTCCTATCTCTTTATAGGAGAAGCAGAGATTCTCCCTCTATGCCATTAACTTTTCTCTTTCTTCATAATGGGTGCTTGTTAATTCATGTGGTAAACCAAACAATAAACAAACAAAAAAGCCACTGTATTCACTTTCTTAAAAACCTTAGGCATGAGGAACATGATGTGGAATAAGGATATTGAAACAGATTGGTAGCAAGAAAGTTCTGGCAGGTGGTAGGTGATGATTGAAGGTCTGTAAGTGGTAATGATAGGCAAAGGAGAAGTTCTGGGGGAAAAATACACACAAACATACAGATACACATACACACGCGCATTATATTGGGGGCATCTGACCATGGAGAATTGGTTTCTGGGTTGGATTTCCAAAAACAGAAATGCTTAGAGAGAAAGGCCAAGGGAAACCTCGAAATGTTGAATGTTTCTCATGGTTGCACACAAATATAGATATATTCATGGTATTCAAGATATTGAACATAGGACCAAGATACAGGGTCTGGAACAAGATAGGCCCCAGTTATAACATTAGGGATAAATCCTGTAGAGAAACAAAGCAGGAATACAATTGTTAAAATCAATACCCAAGGCCAGAGCAGACCAGTAAAGACAAATTAAGACTGCATATTTGCTTCTTTAACTTCTTAGCATGATGTGCTTTTATTACTTCTTCTACTGATTCTAATGATTGGTTTCAGTGATTGCTCATGTTTGAATCTCTAGTCAGGAGCCAAATGGCGTGTGTACAGAGGCAAGGGAAAGAAGAAAAGGTAATTAATTATCACAGTTCTAGATTTGTATCTATAAGGAGTCAGCGTGGTGTGTTACTTTCTTTTTTCTATTTGTTATTTGTTTCTCATACTTTTTTCTTATTCAAAAAGCAAATAGAAATTCTTGGCATAAAGTCTTGATAAGTAAAACGAATCTTTATTTCAAAGAAAACATCATCAAGTACTTAAGTTCCCCACACCCCATACCTTGCTGTGTCCTAGAGGGTCTTCTTTCTAATTTCCTTAGTTTGGTTACTGTCGGGTAGTTTTTCCTGGGTCTCAGTCACACAAAATAAACTTTCTCCTTGATTTCTACTACTTCCTCATGCCACACTTTAGTGTCTATGACTTTCTTGCCAGTATTTCTAGAACAGGAGTACCTAACAAGTTGATAAAAAGGCTTTAAATAGTCAGTTTCTAAATGGGGCTGCCACCACAATACTCCTATTGCTTCCATACTTGTGCTGTCATTGCCCATTCGCAATTTTCTAGAATTCTCATCAAAGCAAGGATTAGGATTGGTCATGGGCCTTCTCATTGTTCCATGTGAGGAATAGTCCTACAAAGACTTCATGGGATTTAGAACCAGATAAGTTAGTGCTATAACTAAATGGCACTAAAAGTTAGTGCTAAAAACCCTAAGTGGTGAAATGGCGAAAGTGTGATTCCAAATTCTGTCCATGGCCTTGTAGGAAAATCACAGAATCTCTTTAAGATTCAGTTTTGTTTTATGATGAAAAAGGATAATACTATACAAGATTGTTCTGTGAGAATAATATAAAACAATGCACTCAAAGGTCTAAAATGTAGATAAAATAAGCCTTTTACTGCAACATTGTTTATCATACCAAACATTTTGGAACCAATTGAGCACTACAATAGAAGAATGAGTAAATAAAAGATAGCATAGTGGTATGATGTAATTTGATCCAGCACTTCAAATGAATAAGTAGATCTATGGGAACCAACTTAGAGAAATCTCAAAACCACAATAAAAGTTGGAAAAAAGATATTAACACTATTAATGTTATTTATGTAATAAATTATGTAATGTTGATGTTATTTATGTAAACTTAACTCAAAATCATGTTGAGTGTTTCTCCTAGTTGCACACGAATATAGATTCAGATCTGTATTTCTACATATTATCTGTAGCTGTATGAACTAGAATGAAACACTACCAATTCATCATTTTAGTTTACTCTGAGAAGAAAGAATGGAATGGAACTGAGATTAACAAGATGTTAGAAGGAGCAGCTGTGGAATTGGGTAATTAAGTGTTCGTTTCATGGACATGTGAATTTCAAGATGCCTATTAGAGATCCCAGTGGAGATGTGAGTCCAGAGATGAGGGCAGTTCAGGCAAAAGGTCTGAGCTAAAGATATAAATTTTGGAGCCATCAGCATATAGATGGTATTTAAAGGTGTGGGTCTGAATGAGATCATGGGGGAATGCGTATAGCAAAGAGTAAAGGTCAGAAGGTATCCTGTAATATTTTGAGCTTGAAAAGATTGGATAAAAAAGAAACACAATAAAGAGACTATGAAGAAGGCTGCCATTGAGATTCGGGGACAAGAAGAGAGAGAGTGGTGACCTGGAAACCAAGTGAAGAAAGTGTTTCAAGAACGAAGGAATGACAAACATGTCCAGGGCTGCTGATAAGTCAAGTAAGGGGAGGTCTGAGAATCAACTACCTGTTTTGATTTGATGTCTTTAACATTGACGTCACAGTTGATTTTGAAAAAAAGTAGTTTTATTAAAAAGGGAGGAATAAAAACTGACTAGAGTGAGTTCAAAATTAAGTCATGAGGAGAAGATGAAATTACAGAGTTTACATAACACTTGAAAAGGGATATGAAAATTTGGGGCAGTAATTGAAGGAAAGGATGATACCAAGGAAGATTTTCTGTCTTAGAAGATGGGATGTAACACAAAATGTTTATATACATTTAGAATTATTCAGTAAAAGGGGGAAAATTGTATAGAGGGCACATTTGCAGAAAAGTTACCCTAATTATTTAGGGAATGAGAGAGAGGAAAGAATGACTTACTCAATATCATTAATTTTTGAAAAGCTTGATCTAGAACCCAGATTGAATAGCACAGAGAAATTATAACCTCAGACTTTGAAACTCCATGTTTAGGATACAGATAAACTCAAATTACAGTCAAGTAATCAAAGAGTGATGCAATGTTTAGCATATCTCTCTTTAAGTATATATAGCCTATGTAAAATGATACAAAGAAGTACATGTATTCTTTAGTTTTTATCTTTCTAAGAGAAAATAAAAAAAGTGAGAGTAAGCATCATGAGAGCTCAAGGTAGATGAAGCCCAAGATAGATGAAGAGATGATAAGAATAGACTTGGCTATTTTAAATGAATTCAGGCCATATGAATTATGTTCCAAGATATTTGAACTAAATTACAGCTGAATTTGCTGGCCCATAGACAAGAGGTAATGGATAAGTAAACTGCCAATGCAGTTATAATAAAAAAAAGAAAGAATAGAATGTCTATAGAATAGTGTAAAGAGCCCCTTGATAATGACCCTGAGGAAGATTCTAAGATCATTTCTTAAAGGAATTTCTTAGAACACAAGATGGTAATCACTAGGATTGTCATTGGCTCACTGGGATAACTTTCTTTCAACTTAGCCTCATTTTTTGCCTACCAGGGCAATGTGGGAATAATGAGATGAAATATTGGTAGACAAGAGGATTGTTTTCCTTTTTTTTTCAATAAATAGATGATAGAAAAATATATTAACCTTTGAAGGAGTTAATCTAAGTAAAGGGCAAGTTTAGAAACTTGATATAAGGTTTGAAACAATAAAATATATATTTTTTCCAAAATGTATTCTCTGTCTCCATAGATGAAAGCTTTAGCTATGCCTTAAGACTTTGTATCCTGATTTTTCTTCATTCTGAGCTTGGATTTCTCTTCCTCCAGGATGTCCAAGGATGGACTAAATGTCCTTGCTTGTTCCAATATTCCTTTCTTCTTATCTTCGTGTACACCATACCATATTGAATTTGCTATTCATCTATAAATATTTCTAGGAAGACTAACTTGGCTGATTTGCCAACTAAATGACTGGCAAGATAAGTTCCTATTTCAGGATTATTTTGGTTTCCTAAAAAGCCTCTGAAGAAATTTATTATTAAATATAACAATTCTGAAAATAATTTTAATAATGAAGATAATTTTCTTTAGATTATCATTTTTTTATAGAGAGAAAGAGAGAGAGAAGGTGTGTATTTGTACACATGTGCATGCAAGTTTGAGTTGTGGAGGGGCAGGGAGGGAGAAAGCGAATCCCAAGCAGGCTGCCTGCTGTCAGTGTGGAGCCCAGTGCAGGGCTTGAACTTGAGAACTGTGAGATCATGACTTGAGCCAAAGTCAGATGCTTAACTGACTGAGCCATCCAGGTGCCCCCATGATATTTTTTTAATCTATTTCAATGCTAGGCACTGTGTTCAAATTTCTGTGGAGAATGTGTATGCTATCAAATAAAAGTTAGAGAATAGATTTTAGAATGCATTATAATAAGATAAACAATGAAGTACTATATTTGTGATGATTCCAACTAAAAAGAAGTGAATCCAATATAAATTCTCCCCCGTAACTACTGGGCCATCATTGGTAGAGACATACTAGAATCTTGAGTTATGTGTGAGTTTTGAAAATGCATATAAGTATACTCTTTTTACTTGTTATTATGGTATTTCTTTAAATTTCCTAATGTAAAATGACATTAAAGAGCAATGTGAGTTTTTCATGTATATCAAGAATGTAGGAGTGAAATTTACATGTTTGGTTTGTTTGTTCAAATAGAAGGTATTTTCTAATATAGTTGAATATTTTAATTGTTGTGAAATTTTCCTTAGTATTAACTCATTTATGAAATAATGTTTCAGTACATATGCTGAAATGAAATAGAAAGTAGTAGTAAAACTTCCAGGTTCTTTCTGGGTTTTTCATACTTTTGGAATCTTACTATATGGGGAGAAGGAATAAGTAACAAAAGGTAATTTATTATGTCAAATAATAAACTTGTTTATATTTGCCTAAAGCTTTTGGTGATAGTTTTTAAAGAAGATTAATAGTCTAAAGATAGAATAGTTACTGACTAAGTATAGAAGCATTCTACACACTTACATACCTATATGTCCCTAGTATTTTTTTGTATGTGCATGCAGTCATTTTTATACATATACTTGCATATTATACAATTTTCTTTAAATTTCCTTCAGTTACATTAGATTGTATAAGGTCATTTTATCTATAGTAATATAACTTCTCTAAGTCCTTAATTGTCATTAAGAAAAATCTTTAACTATGGGCGCCTGGGTGGCTCAGTCAGTTAAGCATCCGACTTTGGCTCAGGTCATGATTTTATATAGTTCATGAGTTTGAGTCCCACATTGGGCTCTGTGCTGACAGCTTGGGACCTGGAGCCTGCTTTGGATTCTGTGTGTGTGTCTCACTTTCTCTCTCTGCCCCTCCCCTACTCACGCTCCATCTCTCTCTCTCAAAAATAAACATTAACAAAAATAAAAATCTTTAATATATTTGTTTACAAATTTGAGAATCCTTAGTAAAATTAAATACAGAGAAATAGCCTGAGAGATTAATTTATTTCATTTTGAAATACTTCTTGAACACTTATTTATTCACTCTACACATGTTTCTTGAGAGCCTAGTAAATGCGAAGCACCATTAGCAGTAGAGGGAACACAATACCATCAAAACAGGGAGGAATTTTATTCTTAAGGAACTTGCATTTAATGAGGAAAGGTTAACAACAAAGAAATATAGAGGAAAATATTAGGTACCCATAATGCTAGTTTGATTTGACTTGAGCATGCAGGGGAATGGATGCTCACATGGGCATAAGAGGATAAAATGGTTCTATATTCTCATGAGACGTACAGGATTAGAAATAAGTGACATTTCTGTAAGATGGTCACCCATGCCCGAAGTGCTCCTGACCATGGCGGGCCACAACCTCATGTCTGGCCTACAGGAGCTCCTGTAATTCCAGGGTTCTTACTTCTCTGACACCTGCACCTGCCAACTCTTCTCTGGTGCACTGGGTCTCACCCACACCTCAGATCCCGGAACACAGGTTTCCTATCCAGTTACGATTCTTCATCCGTTTTCTGTTTCCCACCATAAATGCATAACTTCATTATGATTTAAAAACATTCCTCAAAATGAATCTGAGGCATCCATGCTATTAGCCATACAGGGTATAAAGTAGAAGGTAACAGGAATTACTTCAATGGGTCCAAAAATGATTTGTGTTTGTATTTCAGAATGTAAAGCAATTTTAACATTTCAAACAGTTTTTCAATTAAAGTTATTTTTTTTTAATTTCTAAATGTTTATTTGTTTTTGAGACAGAGAGAGACAGAGTGTGAACAAGGAAGGGGCAGAGAGAGAGGGAGGCACAGAATCCAAAACAGGCTCCAGGCTCTGAGCTGTCAGCACAGAACCCAATGCAGGGCTAGAAACTACGAACCATGTGATCATGACCTGAGCTGAAGTCGTATGCTTAACCGGCTGAGCCACCCAGGCACTCCATTTTCAATTAAATTTAAAAATAGGTCATAAAGGAAAACTGAGGCAGGACACCTCATTGCTATTCAACTTTTACTTTTCGCGAGCCAACAGATGTTTTTCCTAAATATAACATGCTAAAAAGCTAAAACAACAATTTTATAAATCTGGCAATGTCATCTCTTTTTTATTTGCTACAAAGAACAAGTGGTTATAAATTGGAAATCAATGTTTTAAAACTTATACGTAGTAAAGGTCCAGGGATTCGTGTTATGTTTATATGCTCTGAGACTTGCAAAATAGCAGCTGTGCTGTTCAGGAATCCCCTTCTCGCCAAGGGAAGAATGCTGACTTTGACATAAACATACACTCTTAACTTTTTATATTTCCCTAAATCCTAAAAATTAGTGCTCTCCTTTGCATTTTTATATGGCTATGTTAGAAAGCAGTTAGTTTTAAAGGAAGAAGTCGTAAAATCTCAATAGGTAAAAGGGATAAAAAGGTCATTTAGTTTAACCTCCTATCAATTTCTAGGGAAGAGTTTCTATAATATTCTCGACAGGATGCGTATCAGCCTTTGCACTGACCCTCTGTCATGGCATGTCCACTAGTGCTCAGAGCAGCCAACGTCACATTTTAGGTTCATGAATCAGATCTTAGGTATTTTACACATTGTCAAGCAGTCCCTGTTCTGTAGGGATAGTCACAAATATAATTACACTGTTTTTAAAAATTGGGGGTTTTAAATGTAGATTAAACTGTCATAAACAGTGGCACCTAGGTGGCTCAATCAGCGAAGCATCTGACTCTTGATTTAGGCTCAGGTCATTATCTCAGGGTTGTGGGTTGGGACCCCACGTTGTCTTCTGCTCTGATGGTGCAGAGCCTTGGACTTCTGTCTCCCTCTCTCTCTCTCCCTCTCTCTCTCTCTCTGCCTCTCTCCCACTTCCTTTCGATCTGTCTCTCTCAAATAAAAATAAACTTTAAAAAATACTGTAAATAAGGTAGAAAAGTTTTTATGCTGGATTCACATTTCTAAGAAGTCAACCCAAGTCCAAGCATGTTGTATTAGATATTTTCTCATTCATTCAGACTCAACGAATTTAAACTGTAGACTAACCTCAGCTTATATGTATCTTTATTAATACAAGAAGAAAGAGCTTGATCAACTAACTAGTTTTGAAGGTCAGTCATATCACGTATGCAATCAGTGATGAAAATTGTGTCACGTGCCAGGCATTGAGATCACAGTGGTGAACAAGATGGCGAGAGTTGCTTCCCTCAGTTTTTCATGTTACACACACTAAGGAAACAGACTTCCAAAAAACTTTTTTTGGTTATAATTTTCATTGAATTTGATCATTTGGGATGGCCCCACTAAAATGTATTAGTTATTAGTTGTTCCAAATGGGCGGAAAAACATGAATGGGTTCAGGACTGCGTGACATGCTTCGCATCTCAGGAGATTGTAGCAAGGGATGTGAGAAGAAAGCGACCTAGTAAAACACACCTGTGGCCTAGAAGGAGTCATTATTCATGATAAATTAGCCGACTTACATAAGTTAATTTATCTAGGCCAGCAAGCTGTTGTCTAGGGCAGCGGCTCAGCAGCCTGGTACCTGATATCTTACTAGAGCCCAGTGGTAGACAAGAACTCTAGGAGCTTTGGGCGTGAGTATGGAGCACGGAGATGGAATGGGGGAGCGGCTGGCACTGGAAACCTAAACAAAGTTCTTACGGTGAAAAGTGAGGCAAGTTCATGGCTAGGAGTATGATGAGGCAATTCAAGAGATACCAAACTGGAACAAGCGGCAATACCCAAGGTTGAATTGTGGCTGATGAATGAGAAAGGCATGGAACTGGCTCCTTCTTGCAGTGAATTTCTTGCAATTTTTTACACTTGTAATATTTTTATACTTGATGTGTAATTTTTTAAGAATCTTATGTAGGTCTTGTTTCTTTGTGTTTCTTTCTTTTGTGTTTTTTTACCTAATGGAATGCATGTGCCATTTTAAATGTGATATTTTCATGGTAAAATATTTCTCAAAGAGAAAGTGTATGCTTGACATTCAGTAAAAGTGTAGAATGGGGGCATGTGTAGGAAATACCTGAAATTAAGGATGATGCTGAATGTCTATTATACTTGTGGTTGGAGGTCTAGTCCCAGGTGGTGAGAATCTGGAATTTCATTTCTAAGATAAATATCTTTGACTCAAAAATGAATGATCACTGGGATGCCTGGGTGGCTCATTTTTTGGTTGAGCATCTGACTCTTGATTTCAGCTCAGGTCATCATCTCACGGTTTGTGGATTTGAGTCCCACATCAGGCTCTGTGCTGACATTGTGGAGCCTGCTTGGGATTCTCTCCCCCTCCCTCTCTCTCTGCCCCTCCCCTGACTCATGCTCACATTCTTTTTCTCTCAAAATCAGTAAATAACCTTAAAAAATAAATGAATGATCAAAAGTGTGACAGTGCAAATCACCAGTCTGAATGAATCTTGGCTGCTTAGGATGAATGCTGGCTAGGTTTTAAGGAGTAAGTCAAGCCTTGATTAAGGTATGAAATAAAAATGGCGAAGTTTTCTTTCTAGTCTGAGATACAATAATTATAAAATTATTACCTTTTTCGAAATGTGTGTTTCTTATACTTGAACACATACACCAATGCATTTAAAAAATCTTATAGATAATTTATGTGTTATGCCTTGTATGTTTAACAACTCTGAAGCAGGACAACTTAGGTTTGAATTTGGCTCCTCTCTATACTAGCTGAGTTTTCTTGGCAAGTTAATTAACTTATGTTTACCTCTATCTACTCATGTGTAAAATGAGTAGAACACTAGTAACAATCTAACAGAATTATTGAGAGGATTAAATTAGTTAATGCATGCAAAGTGCTTAGAACACGGCTTTGCACACACAGAGAGCACTCGGTATATGCTAGTTATTTCGATGGTAATGTTGATGATCTTCATCATACCAATGCGTCTGAATTTTGAAAGAAAAATGAGTTAATGGAATTTTTACTGCATAGCATTATTTTTATGTTAAAACCTTTTTATTATAGAAAATTTCAAACAAGCATAAAATTAGTATAGAGTAATGGACCCCCCCCATATGCCTACCCATCATTTGGCTTTAAAAATGATCATTGCGAGCCCCGACCAGTATTATAATTCCCAATTCCTCCTCTCCCCCAGAGAATTTTGAGCCCAATCCCCAACATATTTTACTCAACCTGTAAATACTTTTTTTAAAATCTCCAGTGTATGTATCTTAACAATAAGGACTCTAGTCTTTAAATTGCATCACATTATCATTATCGCTCCTAAAATTCTATAATATTTATTAAACATCCTGCCATGTTTCTGTGGTCCTAAATGTGTGTATGTTTGTGGGTACGCATACCCTTGGTAGAATTCAGAATAGTTTTTCCCAGTATTTCCTCTAAATTGACACTATAACTTTTAATGAAGAAAAAATGAGAATTTGCAAACTTGGGTTTGAAGAACTTTGGGTCAGTCACTTATTGGACTTATTCTGTCTGAAAAATGAAAATTTACACCAAATGATTTCCGAAGATTTCTCACACTTTTGATAATCCCATGATAATTTTAGTCTAACACCTATGTGCAAATCCGAGTTTAAATAATCCATACTACCAGAGCTACTTTATACTTCAGGGGGATAAGTCGGGAATCGTTCTGTTTTATTTACTTAGCAAGAGATTCATTTTCAGCTTGGAGACTCATAAATGAACCTGAACTGTGCCGAGGTGACAAGAAAAACCAGGATATCAAACTATAGTGCTTTGTGCGGGAGTCCAGTCTTCTGGTCTTTTTCTCTTTACTTCTAAAGTAATATTAATTTTGAAAAGGCCTTGAATTGATGTGACAACTCCTTCCCTCCCCCCGCCCCCTGAAAATTCTCAAAGCACATTTCAGAAACTCATTTTTGGCAGATGTAAATTTAAGTAAATTGGCCAAGGTCACAGCACAATAAGGGCAGAGTTATCAAGAGAATGCAGTTTCCTGCTTTTTCCACCATCCATGATATTAGAGTAACTCCACCCCTTAAAATGAAAGGGGCTACTTTTTTTTCTTTCTGAAATTATAAACCATGATTTGGAAATGTTTTTTACCATCAACTCAGGCTCTCAAAAGTGGTCTTCTAGGGTTATGAACTGTTTGTGCATTATTTCAACTGCTGTGACTGTGTATATCACAACCAGTGCGATCTGCTTTAAAAGGAGAGTGCATTTTTTTTTTGTTTGACCCGAACCATCAGATTTTTTCATGCAGTGTGACATGATGAAGCAGCTATCTGTGGGAACAAAACCAGCTCACTTTCTATGGGCAAGCACAGACTGCAAAGTAGATTATTAAAGTACACAGAAATAGAAAATTAGATCAGAAGTGATGTTTTACTGTGAGGTCTTCTCTGGGCCTTATAAAATGAGAGAGAACTAACCTCGTTCTATTTCTGAGTCCTGAAAAAAAGCCTCATAGCAGGCATATCACCTTTAATTAGGTTTCTGCTTTTGGGAAGCATTTTACCAGCCCCCTTTCATTTATTTTTAATGATGTTATCACTAACAGGCAAACAGTCCCTTAATAAAACAAAAACAGTTTCTATATAAAGCCTGGTGTACATGTCCTGAGTCAGTCATCTAAAAACAAACGCTGTGATTGTTTCCGTTGTGCTCTTAGAGCCCTTAATGGCCCTACTGTGCAGATATGCAAAACATCAACCGAGGAAATATAACCGTGTGTGTTATGCAGCTTTCAATAACTGTTTTCCCATATTCACTTGCAGTCCCAGCAGTGGGGTTAAACCCACAGGGTCAGGGAAAAGACGGAAAGGCCACGTAGGAGGATCTTTTCAGCATGGCTGTGCCAGCTCGTTCCTAAACACTATGACTTACGACTTTAACAAACATGCAGGGGTAAAAGCCACCCAAAGGGTTTAAAGGGTAGATCTGTGTGTGTGTGTGTGTGTGTGTGTGTGTGTGTGTGTGTGTGTGATGTTTGGTACCATTCCATTTTTGCCAAGCAATCCCAAGAGGTGGCTTGAAAAAAAAATGTACACACAGACATCAGCGTGCATAGTTTCATTGTCTCAGGTGCCAAAGATGGTGAGGAGTTTGCTGTCCAGTCTCTGTTTGGAATTACTAATTTATAGCTTAATTTAGAGTTTCCTTTATTCAGAGATTTTTGAAATATAAATGTAGGATAGCCAGAAATTGAACACTCTGTTTTGAGCATAATGGTAGAAAATTGGCCTTCCCTTTAAAAATACAAAGTTTTTTCAGGACATTCGGGATGACAGTTTTCCTTGAACAGTTAACCCTGCGTGGTTTCCTTATAGAACCCCTTGACCTCCTCCTGTTTAATTCTTTCCCAATATTGAGTGCACCTTTCTAACACACCTTGCCATGAAGATTTTATTTTCCTTACTCTTTCACAACTTGTATCATCTAAATATAATGTCTTCTTTTTCTTAATAACCACTGGGTTCCATTTGAGTCAATCTTTTGGCACATAACCTTATTGAGATTATAATTGCATGCATTTTTAAAATCCTCTTCCTAGAGCTTCCTCCTAACACAAGATAATGTCTATGAAATTGTCTTGGCAATCAATAGAGTGGTTTTCCAATAGAAGGTTATTTTTAGTTTTACTATCATGGATGTGATGTAACCTCAGGGTGCACCGTAGACTTATTCCTTCTCATTTCTGCCTTTTTACTGCTCCAGCTTTTGCCTCAACTCATCTCATTCACATATTCTTTCAACAGATATTAATTAAGTGCTTACTCTGTGTTAGGGAGCTGAGATTCTATGTTCTATTTCTACCGTTAAGGAGTGGTCCCTAATTTCCATCAGCATCTCACAGGTAAACTACACAAGAGTTAATAGCCACTGATTCAAAGGTGATAATTGTGTATATGTGTAATACATACTTTAAAATGCATCAAATTAGGCAGAACTGTGAGTTTGGTGTCCATTTTAGCACAACTCCTGTATCTTGCCAAATATGCACTTACAATGATCTTCTCTCCATAGTAAATCCTTCCCTCCATTCGCCCCGGCTCAAAATCCATATACTGTTCCAAGGAAACTCATAACTGTTTTTTATGCTTCTGTCAGTCAATTTCTCCAGAATCTGTACTGTTTTCTTTCCGTGTAAGTCACCTTACCCATTTCCTCTAGGTCCTGATGCCAGAAGAGAAGTTGATAAACTAGTTCATATTCTTTTGCCCTTTCTGTAGTTACTTCTATCATAGTTAATTTTAACTGTTCGCTGAACTAATTCAAGGTTAGTTTGTATAAGGCAACTCTAATAACATATAGTAATAACTTGTTATCAACCTAATACTTCATCATCAGGAGCCTCATTAGGAAGAAATAGTATAGAACTTTCGTGCTTATGGTATAAGAGCAAGAGTCTCTCCATGGCACATTGCAGACAAGTTTACAAAAGGAAGTGTGTAATATATGTAGCAATTTGTTAATTATTGATAGTTTATTGTTAGCATTTTATATTTTACAAAGCATTTGCATATACATAATCAAATTGGATTTAAACTATAATCCTTTGAGTTTCTAATTATCTTTTTAATAAACAAATCAAATGAACCTCATAGGATATAGAAGATGGAATTTTTGCTCTACTGTTTGCCAGTACTTGCTAGAGCCAGGGCTCGAACTCACACTTTCTGAATCTATCCTGATTTGCTTTTCATTTCACCATAGCTGTATCCAGATTTTGAGAAGTGAGCTTAAAATTAAATACAGGAAATTAGCTTTCCTTTACCATAGCCCTGGATTTTTTATAAGAATTGAAAGAGATACATGAAAGTCATGCAAATAAATTTTGATATGATATTTTGGAATTCCTTATTTCATGAGAAATGGAAATAGAAAGAAAAAAAGTTTACATGACCATTTCTAATTTAAGATTACACTCTGAATCACATTATTCAACTTTGTTATTAGTTTCTATTGCCTAATGAAACCCAGAGTACTACAGTAGGAGTGAACTAGGATTGAGAATATGATTGAACCCAATTTAAATGACTGTGTCTGATGTCTGAATATAAGTTTCAAATAAATCTTTTAAACAGCAACCATTAGTATTTTAGATTATTCATGCCTGTACTCCAGTTGAATAATGTGGCTGATGAGTTTACAAGAACATCAATAAATGTAACTTTCTATATAATTGTGGTGGAAATGTATCAAAAAGGCAAAGACACATTTACATTTTGATAAATAACTATTCATAGAGCCATATTCTCTAGAATAGTTGTTAACATTTGTTTTACTTTTCCAGTATAAAAAATATAACATTTTCATGCAAAATCCCAGATCACTTGTAAACATTAAATACGGAGACTTTTTTATTTTAATAATGTTGCTATCTACTTACATCAAGATGAATAAATGTGAATTCCCTTGGAACGTATGGTTTTTCTAAAAGCGAATATTTTTCTACTTGGAATTTATGATGTAATAAAAGACATGAGACACAAAAAGACACACACACACACACACACACACACACACACACTCACAAGAACTTGAAAGAGAATTTATAATTCAAACCCAAAGGGATTAGTTATGAAAATAACAACTGAGTAGATTTTATTAACAGGAAAGAAAACATTTTAAAAGTAGAGGCCCATTATTTTTTTAAACAACATTGTTCCTTAGGATATCCTGCTAAATTGTTATGTGTGATAAGATTGGATGGAAAAAAAAGCTGTCTTACAGAGGCATCAATCTTACTGATAGTCATTTATTGATATGTGACTTAGAATACAAGGAGAATCATGAGATGAGATGATAAGCAGAATGAAATATCGTTTTTTCATACTTCATTGATTTTGGATTTTTAAACATTTTCTTATCTTCCACCTCTGCTTTCTCTTTATCTTGGCCATTATATTCTAATTGATCCTAATTGATTGTATGTTGTTATAACTGTCATTATATTTATTATGTAATTATTAAAATGTTAATCAGTATTTTTCTGGGTAGCAGATGAAATCATTTGTGACATTGTATTATGTGCGGCTCTATCTTCCCCGCAACCGAATTAAAATACAAGAAAGTTATAAGCCACTCTTTTTTAGGAATTTAAAAATAACAAGAACTCCTTTGAGAACTGGCATAACTGCTGGTCCCCTATGGATATGGAGTACTTAAAAAAATTGTACCCTAGTTAATGCACCTTTCAGAAGTGCTTACTTTATTCTTAGAAGGCGACACCCTTCCCTGCCTCTAATTTGCCATCCCAGGTGTAGGGAGGGCCTGTTTTGTATTTGGTTGAACTTTTTCTAATTTGACAAAATGAAGCAAGAAAAGTTAAGAAGCCTTTAAAATGGTATTAGTAAACCTTATAATCAATTGCTTGCTTTGAAATTTTGTGTTTATGTGACTCAATTCTTTTTCAGTCAATATAGGTGAAATGTCCACTCAACTGTTGTTGTTTTTTTTTTTAATTTTTTAATGTTTATTTTGAAAGAGAGAGAGAGTGACAGAGTATGAATGGGGAAAGGGAGGGAGGGAGGAAGACACAGAATCCGGAGCAGGCTCTTGGCTCTGAGCTGTCAGCATAGAGCCCAATGTGGGGCTCAGACTCATGAACCATGAGATCATGTTCCTAGCTGAAGTCAGGTGTTTAACTGACTGAGACACCCAGGCACCCCATCTACTCAACTAATTTTTAAGAATTTTTATAAGAGATGATAGAGAATATGAAGTTTTACATGTGTGTGACACTAGAATTTGTCTCGTTCTTCCTACTAGTTTTGTTTTGTTTTCATTTGAGGAAATGGAAGCCTGGAGAAGTTGTTACATGTCCAAAGTAGTTGATATGCTTTGGACCCTAAGTCATTTTCTATACGTATCCCAAAGTATTCAAAATGTTATGCCCTGTTCTAGTTATCAGTAGCCGTGTAACAAATTGTCCCACCGATTGATTAGTGCCTTAAACCACCAAACATTTAAAATCTTAACTTGTGTGGATCAGAATTGGGCTGCAGCTTAGCTGAGTGCTTCTGGTTTAAGGTCTCTCATGAGGTTTCAACTCTCCTGTCAGCCTGTGCTGTAGCCTCATCTAAAGGGTCAACCGGGCAGGGGGCTTCTGCTTTCAAGCCAGCTCACATGGTTTCTGGCGGGCCTCAGTTCCTGGTCACAGGTACCTCCATAGGGCTGTCTCGTGACACAACAGCTGGTTTATCCTAGGGCAAGAATATAAGAGAAAGATGGAGAGATAAATGGAAACTATAAACTTTTTGTAACTGAAACTTGGAAGGGACAGCCCAACACATTTGATTTTCTGTATTTGTTAGATCTGACTCAGATTAATGGGGAAGGCTCTAGATATAAATAACAGGAGGGAGGAACCATCAGAGGCCATTTTAGAGGCTACTACATACCTACCACAAGCCCAGAGAAAATATTCTCCAAGTACATGTCAAGTACATTCTAGGAGGTATTAATTATTTAACTCTGCACATTAAAATATCCTACAGGTAATGAAATTGGAATACAAACTCTTCATTAAACAATAGTATTCTCTGTATGTTAGTCTTACCATGGTCAGGTAAGAGTGTCCTTATACTTATGAAATAGGCACTGACACTTTCAGATTAAAAGGGAAGATGGTTCAAACATATGCAAACACACACACAGAACAAGAGAGGGAGAGAGACAGAGAAATTATTTCAAATTTTTTTAATGTTTTTTTATTTCTGAGAGACAGAGAGAGACAGCGCCAGCAGGGGAGGGTCAGAGAGAGAGGGAGATACTGAATCTGAAACAGGCTCCAGGCTCTGAGCTAGCTGTCAGCACAGAGCCTGACGCGGGGCTCGAACCTTCGAACCGTGAGATCATGACCTGAGCCAAAGCCGGACACTTAACCGACTGAGCCACCCAAGTGCCCCAAATTTCCAACCCAACATGGCAAAATGCAAACAATTGGTGAATTTGAGTGAGGAGTTGAGTTAGTTTGCTAGGGCTGATTTAACAAATTGCCACAGTCTTGATGGCTTAAAACAAAAATTAGTTTTCCTACTGGAGTTCTGGAAGACAGAGATCTAAAAAGTCAAAGTATTCCCAGGCATAAGCACCCCACAAACCCCCGCAAGAGGCTATAACAGAGAATCCGTGCTTTACCTCTTGTAGCTTTTGGTGACTGTCAGCATCATGCATTTACTATGGCTGGGAAATTCTGATCTCCGTTTCCCTCTCCACTCTGTCTTCTCTTCTTCACTGTGGATCTCATCTGTCTCTCTCAAGTCTCACTCTGCTTTTCTCTTATAATGACACTTGTCACTGGATTTAGCACTCATCCTAAACCAGGATGATCTCCTCACCTCAAGATATTTAACTTAATCACATCCGTAGAAATCCTCTTTCCAAGCAAGCTACCATTACTCGGTTCCAGGGATTAGGCATGGATATGTATTTTACGGGGGCTACTGTGCAGTGCACTCCAGGAGGATATAGGAATTCTTTGCAATTCTTGCAATGCTTCCATAAGTTTAAAATTATTTGAAATCAGAATATTCAAGAACAAAAAACAGATTACATTGTCAAATGCTGTAATAATCCAAAAAAAATGCCACCTGACAAGCTTTCTTTTAAAGATAAAACTTTAAAAAGTATGTGCAGATATATCAAGTTGGAATACGGTGTTTTGTGAATTTGTGCTTCATCATTGTTCACTGTTTGAAGTCAGTGGAGTTAGGTAATGTCAAAATTCTTTTCCATGTTGTCTGGCCTCTCAAACATTTGCTTTAATCTTCTTAGAACATTTAGGATATCAAAGGTCATTTTATTTCAAAAGGAAGAACTATATTACCAATTTTACTATCTTTGTAAGAAGACTAAATAAGACTTTCTATGATGTTAATTGCCACAAGATGACAACTTTTTAGTAGGGTCTTGAAGCCCAAAGGAATATTTTTGTTTTGTGTGTTTGATCTTTGATTAGTGTGTCTTCTTTTCAAAAATGTATATTGATCCGAAGAATCACCCTTTATTTTTCGTTTCTTTAGTCGTCACTGTGCCATAAATTTTATTGTTTCTTAACTCTGTATTTAGTTAGGGTGGTCTTATGTAGTATCTCTACTATGTAAAAGGACTAATGAATGGATCCAATACTGCGAGTCTATACCGAATGATAGTTGAAACCATGAGGACCAAGACAAGCATGAGCATTCTGTTGAAGCAACTACATAAAAACAGATGACACACATGCATGTGCGCGCACACACATAAATGGAGCAATTTTCCTCCTCTATCGGGAAAAATGGAGTAGCTAATGAAATAATGATGGAGGACAAAATATTTCATAACTATAGGAATTGGCTACTTAATGCTTGGGATCAGTCACTCCAGTCCAGATTGAGCTGCTTGAGGCTTGTAGATTATGTTTTTCAGCATTCTGTCCTCAGTGTCTAGCACGTTGTTTATGTTAAGTAAATATTGACTATGTAAATATGTGTGTCATGAGTGATTTTATAAATTAATTTTCACAACAGCCAAACATAGTCAAGCATAAATGTATTGAAGTTAAATCAAATAGTCATAAGAATGATGAAACTTAGACTCAAATGTGTGTGTGTGTGTGTGTGTGTGTGTGTGTGTGTGTGTGTACATTCGTATGGTGCTTTTTTCTTGGATGATCTTTAAAGAATTGTGGACTCAGTCTCTAAAGCTGAAAGCAAACTCAGGTGGTCATCTGGTTTCATGCCTCTCTTCAAGAGACAAGCAATTATTATCCCCATGATCTATTAAGCCACATTTTCTTTAGCATGTGACAGCTAAGGTGATGCTGATCGAAAAATATTGCTCTCCATTCTCAAACAATTTCACATGCACATAGATGTTTAACAAGTGCCTTTTTGGAGCTATTATGAGAAAACACTAGCAGCCTTGGTCTGGAGAAGTAATTTATGACAGCTAGGTAAAGGGTGTCCAAGATCATCTTGATCACATTAGCCATGCAGTAGCCCTACCCCTGCACGGCAGTCTTTCTTCAACCCCGGTGACAAGAGTGATAAAAAAAATAACGACACAGTGAGTCCTACTTTAGCTGCTTACTCTGTTTCTTCTTCTAGAACCTGCTGCCTCAGATCACCTGTCAGTAAGTCAACAGAGAAGGGAGTGAAAGGAGAGACTGCAGAGGAGCGAATGTAGCATGAGAAGGGAGGCAGTTAATAGAAGGCTTGTGTCCAACACTCTCCTCCCCAAACTCGCTTCCCTTGTGGTTTGTTAACTGGAAATGTGGAAGGGTGAGGGAGATGAACTTAACTTGTTCTGACATTAGTTAGAGACAGAGAAGTGTGGCTACTTCCATAATATTTCTGCCCCAGAGAGAGGTAATTGGAAAATGTGTTGTGTGGTTAGGTGTTGTAATGAAAAATAAAGGAATGATCGAGAACAGTGGAATCAAATTATAAGCATAAAGGCAAGTGTGCTGAAGTTTTTAGCCACTTGCAAAATTGAGAGATACTATCAGGACTGTGCAAATACATTGCTCTGATTAATTTTCCTGGGGTGAAATATGAAAATATTTATAAAATTGAGAATCCTGCCATGAATAAAATTTTCTCTGTGGTATAATAACCTAAAATAAGCCATAACTTGTAGGTGTCTTAAATAAAACTGTAAAAAAAATGTTTAAATAATAAAGAACTGGGTGAAAAGATTGCATCATGAGAATAAAAAGAATCCATATTGGGACGTGACTCTAAGATGCTTAAAACATTGAAGAATATTCAATAGACAAAGTAGAGATTAGTTTATCTTAGAGGGTTTATATTTGATGTTTTAAATATTGTTATGGAAGTTATGTTTCATTACCCTTTCTTTGGACTCCTTTTTCATGTATAAAGGACTAGTTTTTCAATAGGAAGGTAAAAAGTATTCAGGGTCAATAGAATTAGACCTTTAGTTTTAATGATACTGAATAATTCATTTATAATTTAGGAATATATTTGATTCCAGTTTTTCCTTTTAGTCATAAAATGGCAAATTTTAATTGCACATTCTTTTATAGATTGCTTAAGAATATATTTGAACAAATCATTGATATAAAGGAAGGGTTAATTGAGGAACAAACATACTAATATACAAAGCATTTCTTTTATATGAAGCTCTAGAAATATTCTATTGTCAATCCAAATAGAACAAACTAAAATGAGATAATTGGGAAGGTGCCCATAAAGTCAGCCTGAGTATATTATCACAACTATATGTGAGATAATATTTGTTTTAAAAAGATTCTATGGCACTGTAAACTCAGTCTCATTAGAGACTGCATTTAAAAGGCTTATAAAGTTACTCATTAATGTTATCTTGTTGTATCTCCACAGCTTTTTCATTAAAGAAAATTCAGCAGAAAGCATTTTCTCCTGATAGCAGGAACCAATTTGCAATAAATGTTCTGGAAACCACTAGGGAAGCCATTACTGAGGTCTAATAAAAACAGACAAGCGTAACTTGTTCTATATTTTTGTTTCAATCACATACAGATGAGACCCCGCTTTCCACACCAACCGCAAGAGACAGCCTTGACAAACTCTCTCTAACTGGGCATGGACAACCACTACCTCCAGGTTTTCCACCTCCTTTTCTGTTTCCTGATGGACTGTCTTCCATAGAGACCCTTCTGACTAACATACAGGTAGGCCTCTTTGTTACCTGCGAGAAAGGAACGTGGAAGACTCAGCTATAAATTTTTCCCAAATTCATACTGTTCCAGCTTCATCCGCTCATGAGGTTGACTAAATCATGACATAGAACTTTTTCCAGCAGTTCAAAATTTTAAACTTGCTACACTAGTCAAACTGGTTTAGAAATATCCAAATGTGTATCCTCAGCCTTAATAAAAGCTTCGATAAAAATGACCTGGGCATTTAAAAACTCATTCGGTCCCAGTGCTCTCCTCATGGCCAACTGATGGGAGGAATCTAACTGTTTAAGTTTGTCTCTGATTTACTAAACGACGGCACACCAGTTCTAATAAATATTTAGTTATTTTTAAACTGCTGGCCTTCCAGTGAGGAAATGATATGTTTAGTCACTTAAAATATGTCTAATATAAAAGAATCCAAAAAATCCCTTCTTTCATAAATAAGTTTGTTTCAGTTAATAGGGTTTCTTCAAAGAACAGACTTCAAAAAGCTATACAAAACTTTGCACGGATTTCCTATGTAGTCCCCAGGATGTATATTTTACGTACAGTACATTATGAATCAAAAATACTTACAGTTAACAATAACATAGAGCATGGAGCCAAAATAATAAGAGTGTTTGGGACACAAGAAAGCATAATTCTCTTGCCCACACATGAAGCGATCATGTGGACCCCAGATGGAGATTTTTACCCTCTACTTCTCTGTATTTGGAGGAGCTAATAGTAAGAATGTGTTTGAAGATACTGTGCTGTTACTTTTGTTGTGTTTTCTCTTTTTTAATTTTTTATGCTAGTACTTGATTCTTAGTGATATTTTTCTGTACACATTTCCTACCATATTAAACTTTCTCCCAGTAGAAATGTAATTAATTTTATTTACCTCTCCAAAGACATAACAGAAGGCCTTTAATGTAACCTATCTTCTCATCTATTAATGTGGCATTTTTAATACTAATGTAATTAGAGTTTCCAGAACTGTATTCAACTTTAGGTTTTATATCTCAGTAATTGAAATAAATCATCAATATAGCCTAAACTTAATCAAGGCCAAATAATTGATTATATTTTTAAATAAACATACAATTTTTTTCTAAGTTTGATCCATATTATTGTTTTTTTTAATGAGGTAAAGATTTTAATGAATTTCTCTTTTGTTAAATTAAATGATTTCAGAAAATATCCCTAAACATTTCTGAATTTACACTCTCAAAATAAGGGAATAATTAATTTTGTTATATTTAGAACTCCATGTGAAACAAAGAAAAAGTGAAGAATTTACTTAAAATTCTCCATCCAGTTGTATGTATCTTCATTAACTAAAATGTGTTTAAGCAGCAAACTGGTCATTTAATTTCAGTTTCAGCAGAGAAAATATTTCTGGGTTTCATCAGTATAAACCAGCTTGCTCATCTGAAGAATGGGTTCACACATGGACTCTTACGTTGTGTGTGAATATCATGTCTCTGAGTCACATACTGCTGGTTTGGGAGCATTTATCTACCTACCCCATGCCAGCTTTCTCAGACTACAGATGTATCTGCATCACCTCAAACTGTAATTATTTCTTCAAAGAAAGAAGAAGACAGAAAAGGAAACCCCAGTTTCAAAATGCACAGACTTTAGACAAATATGTTATTGAAGTTATCTCTAGATTTTAATATACTCTCTTTCTGACCTTCCAGACAAACTTGAGGACATATTTTAGCAAGAGTTGATAATAGGACAATAGTCGAGGGAAGCTAAATTGTTTATTGTCAGTCCCTAATCATAGATCTCTGGGTCTGTCAAAGCTAGACCACCTACAATAAGAATATTTTGTTAAAAATAAATTATGCTTCTCCACTTCAGTGCATTCACATACGTGCACATAAGGGAAAATAAAGATTAAAAATCTTACTGAGTTCCATGCATAGGAATACACACACATATGCAATACATGCACACATATATACATATATATACACACACATGTACACATACATACACACATACACACATGTTTACTGGATTTATGTTCAGTAATGGTTTCACGTCATTTTGCAAAAGGTTATAAATGCTAGTTCCTTTATTATTGCCACATTTATTGAGTTATAGTAATATTCTAGGAATGGTATAGAATGTTTAAGCAGTCATGACCCTGGCTTATTGGTCATATAGTATAAGTGTGTTTGCTGTCCAAATTCTAATTTGGGTAATTACATTCTGCCTACGTCAATTTCCTCTGCAATTTCAATTATATATAATGGGGTTCTCTGCTTTTTATTTCAAAATGGTAACATACTTTTTGTGTGGTAAGTTTAAAACTCCATATTTCTCTTAGAGATATTTTATCAGGATGGCAATGAAAAAAATTGAGTTAAAAATGTTTACATGTTTCAAATCATACAATACCATGTGTGAAATTAAAGCTATCTTATGTATATTTACTATTTTAATTAAACTTAAGACATTGGGTTATATTTCAATTTAATGTATATGTCTATTTTTCTTACAATTAATGACCAAAATCTCTTCAATAGAATGTGTTTAAGGGTTTATTTTCTAATGTTAAATGATTCCATAAAATGATATTCCATATTTGATAAAAATCTCAATTTTCAGATTTATAATGGTTAGACAGATGTCCATTTCGTGCCATATCCAAATTGAGTTTTCATAAATGATTTTTCTTCTCTGTTTTAAAAGAAGACCTGTAGAAATACTGTACACTAGTATTTTTAAATATACTATATATACTAAATATGTATATCTACCATAAAGGATAGTAATTTCATGGAAGTGAGTGATATGGATTCATTCCAGATTTTGCTTTTTATGATTTTTTAAAAAGAATATTTTACGTGGATTTTGTTTTTCTCAATGTGAGCAAACTTTTCGTATGGCTTCCTTATTCAAACATGTCCTTGGAGAACTCCCTGTGAGATTTTAAGTGAGGAAACTAGAATTTCAGTGTCAATTTACTGAATGTGACACCTTCGAACATGGGCTACCCAATGAACACACTTAAAGGAGAATTTCCAATTCTCAATCCAAGCTGTCATGCCGTAAATCAAAGCTACAACCTATTTGGGAACAAAGAATTTACATTGTTTATCTTATTATAAGAATAGCTTACCATGACTTACAAGTATTAAAGTAAGAATAGGTAAATAAATTAAAAAGGGAAAGTAAAATAAGGTAGAGAGGATGATATTTAGTTATGGGTGAGGATGGCATGGAGGATAGATGCCAGAAGGGGATATGTGAATGAAGTTTGGTTCACTGTGATTTGTGTATATGGAGGAATTAAATACACAGGGAAGACCTGAAAAGGTTGTTGAAATCACAGTAAATGACAGTCCCAGACTGCAACACTATGGCCTAATAAATAAACATTATCCAACTATGGTATTTATAAAATATTCTCTAATTTCTGTGTTTGACAAAAGAAAATGAAGAAGAAGTTGACTCACTACTGAGTCCAAAACACTTTGATTATATATCTTTCAGTTTTACATTTCAGTGCCATGGTCAATAATGTGTACATTTTAAAAAAGTTAACAGGTTTTTTTTTGCATTTTAATATGTCATTTTAATTATAACAGACAAAATAATTAGGAGGAAACTTTCAAAAAGATAAAGAACAAAATAGGACATTGGCTTCAAAATATGAGTGGAATAAGATCAGATATATTGGTGTTACATTATATTTTTTATGTTTAATCATAGTTAATCACATTTAATCATATATGGTTTTTTTTGTTTCATTACCAATTTATGGAGAGAGCTCATTAAAAAACAAAACAAAACAAAAAGAAAATGGTGAAATATTCAGTATTCTAAACACAGTTTACGATGATGAAGAGAATAGCATTAGTTTCTTAGAAGTCTGGACTACATACTGTCCTCACTCACTAATTGATATCATATATCACAACAATAGTAATAGTGATACTAGTAAAAACTAACAGTTATTGAACAATCTTTTTTATTTTTAATTTTTTTTACGTTTTTTTTATTTTTGAGAGACAGAGAGAGAAAGCACGAGCAAGGGAGGGTCAGTGAGAGAGGGAGATACTGAATCCAGACAGGCTCCAAGCTCTGAGCTAGCTGTCAGCACCGAGCCTGACACGGGGCTCAAACCCACAAATCATGAGATCATGATCTGAACTGAAGTCGGACGTTTAACTGACTGAGCCACCCAGGTGCCCCTTAGTTATTGAACAATCTTAATGTGTCATTATATCGGAAAAAAAATACTATTTTTGTCTTCTGCTCTCAGTACCCTACTACAACATCACTTCACCTCCGACACTTGCTCACCAAAAGTCTGATGGTGTTTTCTACACCAAACAATTCTGCAACACTGGCTGGATACCGTACAATTTAACTCAGTTATCTACCTGGAGACAGCATCCCACAGGTTAAGAGTTCAGTCCCACTAGATTGCCCCTTACCCAAATGTCAGATGAAAATTGAGGGTTATAACCCGTGCTACTGACCAACCAGGTATATGTAGATCAGAGGTTCCCATCACCCCCCTCCGCAGTTTCACTTAATTTGCTAGAGCAGTTCACAGAACTCAGGAAAACATTTTATTTACTAGATTACCAGTTTGTTATCAAGGGACCTAACTCAGGTACAGTCAGATAGAAGAGATGCATAAGGCATGGTATGTGGAAGGGGTGCCTAACTCTCGTGCCCTCTCTGAACACGCCACCTCCCCAGTACCTCCAAGTGTTGACCAGCCCAGAAGCCTCTTTGAACTCTGCTTGAACTCTTTTGAGTTTTCATACAGTTTCCATTATATTGGTATGCTTGATTAAATCACCCAAGTTGTTGATTAATTCAACTTATAGCCCTCTGTCCTCCCACAGATCGGGAGGTGGGGCTGAAATTTCCATCCTTCTAATCACAGAGTTAGTTCCCCTGACAACCACCCCACATCCTTGGGGCTTTCCAAAGGTCACCTGGTTGAAATGAACTCTGGTGTAATTGGAGGGGCTTATTATAAATAACAAACACCCATTTCACCATTTTGCTCTTTTCACTTAGGAAATTCCACCCATTGTAAGACCTCTGTACCAGGATTGAGATGAACACCAAATATGTCTTTCTTACTATAAATCACCATGTCCACAGTTCATCACTGTGCTAATTCTATATCATGTTACATTGAATCATGTTTGTAATCCCACATAGTGGATCTCATTATTAGCTCCATTTTACAGATGAGTAAATGGAGGCAGACAAGTTTTTGATCAAGGTCATACAATGGTGATGGAATCTGGATTTAAATATAGGTAGGATAATTACAGAGCGCATGTTGCCATATTGCTATACATGATCATATAAATCACAAGATGGGTTTTATACCTGGAAGTGCTTTTGAGGGAGTGTCTGTTATTGACTGACTTTGGAGAACATTAACCATAATATCAAACTAAGTATAGTTGTATCTCTTGTTATAAGAACTTCTGTGAAAAGGTATTGGTTGACACTGTTCTATTATATATTTGTTTGTCTACAAAAGTTCCTGGATTCTAGAAACACTTTCTCATCCAGGAAACAAACACTGAATGAAAACAAAAAGTTTAAATAAGCTTGATTTAAGCATAACAGCTTACTAGTTTGGGATTTTAACAAGTCATCTGTTCTTTCTGGACCTTGTTTTCTTGTTGTTGTTTTCAATTTTAAAAGGTTTTAAGTAGAGTGGGTAATCACTAAAATCCCCTTCAAGTAGGATGGTTACTCTCATTAGAGGCAGTGCATTATTGAGCAGAATTTTGTCACATTAATTCCAGTGACACTCAAAGAACTTTGATTCTGATACCATCTGACTCTGAAACAATTTTTGTAGAAAAAACAAACATGGTGAACAAACATCGAGGCTTTTCCTTTAGGATCTAACTAGTAGATTAAGAAATGTTTCCTTCATATCAGTATTACTGTAAGTTCTCTTATACAAGCAGATATTTGTACTTTCTAGGTTATAGAAATAGTTGAAAAGCTGCTATACCAATCACAATGCCCTCCTGAAAAGAAATGCGTATAGACACATTCTCTGAAAAATGATTAAAATAATTGAATTTACAAGGTAGATCATTTTAGTAAACAAAATATGTGTGTATATGACAACAGTCAGGCCTCATGAGAAAAAAATTTGAGGCCAAACAACCATTGTCTCTTATAATTGCTGTGCCATAGAGTAAACCTGAAATGCATTTCTTTAGAATTGTCATTGTGCAACATTATAACCGACCTCCCCCTGGAGAAAAATTCATGTTTTAAACCTGTGTCTCTTGCTGTAATTCATCATCACAGAATTGTCATCGCAGAATTTTGCTCAATACTGCATGTCCACGGGAGACTCAGCATTTAGTGTGACCTTTGCATATGATCTACCTGGAAAATTTACAGAAGTTACACAAATCTGAAAGTACTATTATCACTGATGGTTAAAATGGTGTCTTAATGATTTGTAGATGTTGTGAACACTATTTGCCATTGCTTTCCCAGCCCCCTGCTGCACTGAAATTTAATCGGTTGTCTGTATTTTTTGCAGCAAAGCTGTCACGGGCAATAACATATTTTTGCATATGTATCAGTTTGGCTCTAGTGCAGATTTTTGTTCACACTGGACTCCTACTGATATGCACTGATTTAAAGTCTAAAAATGAAACTTAATTTTATATAGCTTATAAGTAGCCCCTGGAGGGTATTGGATCTTAAAGCTAGTATTTTTCAGACATAATCAGCAGGAATAGGTAATGTATTACCATTAGGGACATTAGCAGCAACTGTAGCAAAAGAAAACAGAAAAACAGAAATGCTCTTAGCAACTTCCTACCTTACAACAAATACTAATATAAAATTGCACAGATTAGAGTTACAGTTTAACATTATTCAACATGTTTATTCATAATGACTTTCATATTTAAGGAACACCAAAATATTGTGTTTTGTCAGCCAAGGACAATAATAGTTTAATAGTAATTTATTTTAAACAGCTACTGATAATACAACCAATCAACACATTAAGTGGTGCCAACATTGGCATCTTGCTAAATAATCTCTAGACATTGCACAGAGAGTACATCTTTCAAAGATAAGTCAACAAGAGCAATCAGAGCAGAAAATTAGAATTTGGTATCTTAGAATTAAAATACAGCTAAACTAAAGTTTTAATTGGGGTGATCTAAAAGGGCACTTGATGTAATGATCTCTTTCATTTGTTACTAATTGTTTGTTCCTGATGAAGAAGAAACATACACAGGAATGTTGCCGAATTGAGTTAAGATGGCAGTTTCCTTAGCAGCTATGTTTTATTGTTAAAAACAAAAGAGGAGGGAGGGGCAAACAGCCATGAAGAAACTCTGCAGCTTGCTTCACATCACAAGAATTATACCAGGAAATTCAGGGTCAGGTATAACAGACATGAAATCATTTATATGTGCTCGAATGAGAATAAAATGCGTGTGGTAATGCTACGTTGGTGAGCTGATCTGAGAGTTGATGAGCTAATCTACTGGGCTAACACATCAAGCCAGAGTTGAAGTTCCAGATTCGGACTGCTTACGTTGTCTCTTGCAAGAGGGGTCATATCCGAGATCAGATCTACAAACTAGCACCAACTTCTATTTGGTTTATAATTTCAACTGAAAATGTTCGTCTCTGGTGTTCCCAGACCAAGCCAAAATATCTTCTACTTCAAAAAGGCATTTTGTACTGCCGAGATGATAAGCATAGATATGTTAGCTCTAATGTTATTAATAAATTTCTAAAGGATATTAGGAGAGAACACACACAGAATACTTTTTCTAAACTTTCATAATCTCATTTTCAAGAGTCTCAGAATATGACTCAATTTTTCATTATCAAAGAGTAAATCAACTTACATATATATCTCATATGTAAATGCATATATATATTTAAGATTCCATTATCAGGTGTATAAATACCATATCCTATTGAGTTATACTGTCAAATAGTCCCCTAAACGTTATTCTCAACTTATTGTAACCATTTTAGATGACTTTTTAAAAAATAATACACTATTAATCACTAGGTTTTGGATCCCTTACATGTATTACATATGTCAGAAAAATACTCCAGTGTTATAATTTCTTGTCATCAAATTTTTGGAATCTCCTATATGGTAGGCACTCTCTGGGCCTACCAAATGAAAGAAAATGTCCCTGCCTCAGAGAGCTTACATTTTAGTGGAGGAGACATGGCATAAAGCAGTAAACAAATACATACATGACATTACATAATAATAAATTATAAGAAGAATTCTGAGGAGGGACTAAAGAGACGGGTTGGAGGGCTTTTCCAGATAGGGTGGTATGTAAAGGCCTTTCTTGAGTGGTAACTAGACAGGTGACATGAAGGGAGGACATAAACCATGCAAAAAATGGGAGGAAAAGCATTCAGGAAGAGAACAGAGAGCAAAGTCCCTGGTTCAGAAACCAATTTTCTTGAGAAATGGAAAGATAAGCATTGTGTCCAGTGTAATCTCAGTTAGGAATGGTGGAGAATGAGCTCCAAGAAATAGATGGGTACTGCTAGGTTCCCTTGGGGCTGTGCGTGAGCAGGGGAGGGCCAGAGAGAGAGGGAGACACAGACTCTGAAGCAGGCTCCAGGCTCGACATGGGGCTCGAACCCATGAACTGCAAGATCATGACCTGAGCCGAAGTCGGATGCTTAACCAACTGAGCCACCCAGGCGTGCCGGATTGTCATTTCTGAGGTCCTATCTTTTACCATGCTGATGTGCTGCCCGCATTTACCTTTAGATCTGGATATTCTAATTAGAAGCAATCAAACCTACATGGAAGAAACATTTGTCTTCCTAATACACTTTAAATAGATTTAGAAATTCTGTGCTTTAGTTACAGTACTTGTCCTAGTAAATACAGAGTGAATGTACAAGAATGAAAGAATGTGTTAAGTTGGTTCTTTTTTACAGATGCTTTTAGTAACAAATGAAATGTGCTGTGCACCAAAATATTACAATTCTGAAATGCCTTCTTCACACAGGGGCTCTTGAAAGTTGCCATAGATAATGCCAGAGCTCAAGAAAAACAAGTCCAACTGGAAAAAACAGAGCTGAAGATGGATTTTTTAAGGGAAAGAGAACTAAGAGAAACTCTTGAGAAGCAGTTGGCTATGGAACAAAAGAACAGAGGTATTTCTAAACTTCCAAATATGTATAGTACTTTATATAAAATATTCAATCGAGCAATATTATGTTTGGTGATTTACTAAGAGATTATATAGCTTTTTTGTTAATTTACTGTCGCTGAAGTTCACAGCAGGATTTGAATCCTGAGCTCATTGTATTTTTTTTTCTTCTCCAGAGTACGTGGTTTCTCTCTGTTCATACCACAGGGAATTGAAATATATCTATTTTATCATTAATCACATCATTTTTACTGCTCTTAGCGCTTAACAAGTAATATAAGAATGAGCTCTGATGACAGCCATGAAGAAAAATTTTGTATTTATTTACAATTGCCTTTTGAAAAACTTAAGAGATAAGTCATAAAGCTAAAATAGAAAATACTGATTATTCAAGTGAAGATTTAGTAAATATTTATCAACTGAAATTGAACACTGATGAATATCTGAACAAATGACCAAAGTTGAGTGTTTGTATAATTTTCCCTCTGAATGGCTCATTTTCATCCAACAAGGTCAAGTACACATTAATGTATAAACCAATGTGAATACTTATTAGGTAAAAATAATAATATTACCAATCTATAAGTTCCTTCTTCTAACACACTTTACAGTGCATGTACAAGATGATTTTGAAGGTCATTCATATGTGAGTGTTTATATTATGTATGAGATTAAGAATATTTTTTTATAACCAGCTTTCCCTTTGCCTCAACAAGTACTCCAGAGGGAGAGCACCTATTCTCTCTTTTAATAAGTATCCAATATAAATATTCCATGCATTCTTCTTTAGTTTTACACAGTCATTTGGAAATCATTGTTTCTGTTTTGTCTTTCAAACCAGCAGGACTTAGTAGATTTTTTTATTAGTTACTAGGAAGCAATAGCTAGTGGGTTTCTGGGATGAGGCTGATTGGGGAAGCCGTCACTGTATTTGTATGGCACACTTCTAGATAAAGTTGTTTCATATAGGTTTAGGTACTAAAGTAATCAAGACAAGATAGACATTGATAATGGGATGTGTTCTATGTGAATAATGAAGATTGGTTAAAGAGTTCATGAGTTCATTATGTAGAACCATTGTCCATGAGATAGCCATGTCTTGATTTTTTTCTAACCTGGAGAATTCTTTTTTTTTTTTTTGACAAGACTTAAAGCTAGATACTTGAATTCCTAAAGTAATCTTTTGGTTGCTTGAGAGAAGTTCAGAATTTTATTAGTTCAAATCCATTGGAGGCTTTATCTTGTTGCTTTCTTTAACCACTAGAGGGCAAAACATTTCACAGATCAACTTATGAACCTCTCATTTAATTAATTTTGAGCAATAAATTAAAGGTAATAGCTATCAATACCTATCTATCATATATGTATCTGTTGAAGCAGTGCACTATGCTGAAGAGAGAACATGGCAATATCATTTGGTTCAATCAGAGAGGAGGAAACAGTAACCAGTCAATGGCAAGGCACTGGGTATTTGGATTTTAGTACCATGGACATATACAATCTAAATAAATAATTCATAAATTACTATTTTTTTTCCTAAAGATAAACAGTCATCTTTGGGAAGAGATATAGTAGGCAAATAATTTTGTTAATATGGCTCTCACACTATTTTTTATTTAAGAAAATGCACATTTATTTATTTTTGAGAGAGACAGAGATAGAATGCGAGCAGGAGAGGGGCAGAGAGAGGGAGACACAGAATCCAAAGCAGGCTCCAGGCTCCAAGCTGTCAGCCCAGAGCCTGATATGGGGCTTGAATTCAGAAACAGTGAGATCATGACCTAAGCCAAAGTCAGATACTTAACCTACTGAGCCACCCAGGCGCCCCACATTCACACTATTAAATAAGGAAAATTAGCATTTATTCAAAACCAGTTTTTTCATTATAAGACTGTAGCCCATGTACATTTTGATAAAAACAGTCTCTGTTAATATAGGGTACCAGCAACAATAAACTCCACAAGTTAATGGTCTGCCATCTCAACAGTATTTATAAGCATTGGATGTATGGAAATTAAAAATTGAAACAAATTCTTACTTGAACCTTTATTATTTTAGATTGTATTTTGACTAAATACAATTTTGACTAAATAATGTTGTAATTCTTTAATCTGCAGTAAAAAATCAAAAAGTAAACTTGGAATGACTACTCCTTATGACTAATTCTACTAAAAGGATTTTTTCATACTGATTCTGTCATATTCACATCCACAATGTTTATCAACCAGCAAAATATATATAATATATGTATAGTCATAAAAAATTTGCATGGACCCCATATGCTGACTGCTAACCTTATATAAATTGTAAAAGTTGAAACAATTATCATACTGAAAGTATAGTTAACATACATTTTATGAACATCATTTATTTGTTACTATTTATTGATTACATATTATATACAAATATTTAAATTGTCCACTAGGAGGAAATGAATCATAATTAACTTTTTGTATCATAACCTCATTTTTATATAAATACCACATCATTGCCAGCAATAGCATATTATTATTATTATTAGTGAGGCTTTATTTTCTACCAGATTTCAGCAGAATAAAATATAATTTTCTTAAAATATGTTATAATGCATATATATTTGCTTTAAAGAAATTATTGATATCTCTGAGAAAATTCCAATAGCTTCATCCCCAAAAAGACTGCTTATATGTTAATAATTAAGAGTAGTTAGCTTGTTAGATGCAATAATATTTATTGCATTTTTTTTTAATTTTAGAGAAAAATTCTTAACTGTTTTGCAAAACAACTATAGGGGAAATGTTCCATTTGCTGGTCAAAAATTGGTGCTTCATAAAGAGATAGGAGGCATGCTTATAAAGGCTGCATTATTCTAACTGCTCTGACTATTCTGATTCAAGGACAGAAACTAATCCACAAAATTTAATCAGGCTTCCTTTATCGGTGTATATAAATATTTACTAACATTAATTTCCTCTTAAATCTGTCCCAAATGATGACAATTAAAGGTATCTTCATAATATAATAGTAGAAAGCTACATAAAAATTGGCCTCCTTGGATATTCACTGGAATTTATTTTAGGTAAAGGTGAGATTTTTTTTTTTTTTAACTTTCTCTGCAAGGTAGACTCGGCCTAACAGGAAAAAAAATATATATATATGTATATATATGTAATTTATATAGATATAATGAGAAACATTGATCATTTGTAAGTTTGAGCATTGCAAAAACATTTTAAAATATAATCTACAAACACTCTTTCCTAGCCATAGTTCAAAAGAGGCTAAAGAAAGAGAAGAAGGCAAAGAGAAAATTACAGGAAGCACTTGAATTTGAGACAAAACGGCGTGAGCAAGCAGAACAAACACTAAAGCAGGCAGCTTCTACAGATGGTCTCAGGGTCTTAAATGGTAAGAGGGTGCATCTTTATGCATGGCTAACTAGCTTTCGTTTTTAGTACTCAAAAGAGAAGTTAAACCTGTGTTTGGGGTCTTGTAGTTTTCTGTGTCTAGTGCTTCTGTAAACTGTGCTTGTAGCTGAGAGAGAATGGTGAGACGCGGTCACATGTGTTGGAGAAATGCTTTATTTCATAGGTGCCTTCACTGCCTCGTTACTTAACGTCAGTATCTGAGACTTGACCTTGCTTTCCTGTTTAACCAGCCCTGTCTCTACTGAAATAGGCCAAAATATTAATCCGAGCCCTCCCTCCCCTCCCCCTACCCCATGTTATGAACAGTTCCGCAGTACTTATTTATCTATTCAAATATTTCGATTCTTATGGTTATGCTCTTTGTTCAACCTTTACAAGATGACACAGATTTATATAATTTTAATTCGGCACCAAAGTAACAGGTTGCTCTTTTTTTTAAAGGACAATAGAATCAAATGAAATATGTGTCACTCTTACCTTTCTGTGCTTTTAGACTCTCTGACCCCAGAGATAGAGGCTGACCGCAGTGGCAGCAGAACAGATGCTGAGAGGACAATACAAGGTAGGAATTTGCAAAAGGCTATAAATCTAGATCTTGCTCTATGAGTTTTTCCTCAGCTTTAGCCTGCTATTCAAGCATGTAGCCTACCATCTGGGCCACATCAAAACAAGTTCAAACAAGGTCAAGTTCATCTTGCTTGTTTATATGAGTGAATTCATTTTGTGCTGATAGATTTTCTTTAAATTAACAGGTCATTTCTGTTTATACAATGCAATTAAAACGGAATAATTAATTTTAAACAATGTATGATTTAATCTTGGACACAGTAAATGTGTTTTATTGAATGCTTGAAGCCCATCTCATGCAGGAAAGGTTTATAAGTTCTATACCCTGTGAATAAAAGCATGGGTTAATCAAATAGGTAGTTCTTAAATTTGAAAATTTCTCCTTCTCTTTTTTTGTGACAGATACGGCAAGGTACATGCAAAATAGACTGGTTGAATGTTAACAATAAATAAGATTGTTTAGTCCTCTGTGGATTTCCTGAATGTTCTGTATGCCATTGTACACATTTTAATAACACAAATCTGCTGAGCAAAATCATATATAGAATACTAAAGGGAGTTGTGTTAAACACTCAAAAGAGCTAAGTATGTATATTGCCGAGACCACACCATTAGGAAAGAACAAAATCTGAAGGTAACATTTATAGTCTAACATCTATTCTAGGCAATAAACTCAGTCTAACAACATGAATACTAAACAGTAAAAAGAGTATTTGTTTTCTATTTTAAATGAAGATGGTTCTTCAAAGGGAAGCCGAAAATGATTAACTGCTATAACCCTCCCAATTGCTTTTATTTTGCATTTTAAGCTCAATCATTTTAGGGATATTGTTTGACATTAATTGTACTACTTAATCAGCTCCAAAAGTGTCATTTTCAGTTTAGTGTAAAGGAAATATACTTTTGTAAAGTGTCAGATATGTAGTAAGTAAAAACCAGAAATTTGACAAAACATTCCTGAAGAATGTTTTTGCCATATATTTTACCAAAAAACATGGTAATTACTATCTTAAATCCCAAGAATTGAACCATATGTTATTTTAGATATCTCCTTATAGATACATGATTAATGCAATTGTACATGTGGGAAAGTCTTATTTTTTTAGAGCATTATGGATATCAGCAAAATTATGGGCCTGTGTATTAAAATCATAAGATTTCTGTTGAAGTTCTCTCAAAAATTTTATACAGATGTTAACAAATGAGTAATATCAAAGCCAGTCCTTTTTATCAGGGATGATAACTTCAATAAGGTCAATGTAAATATCAGTCCTAATTTGTGTGTAGGAACCACTCATGCACTAACTGAGTGCATGGCCAAAGTGGTCTAAGAAAGCATATGAGTCTTCAGGTAGATGTGGTACCTAAATTACCTGGTATCTACAGAATCCTCAAGGTTGTCAAACTCAATCCAAGAAAAATGATAGAATATATTCCTGCACAGTCATGGAAGATTTGTTGTCAGTGTTAAGAAGGAATTGAGCAATGATTAAACATTGTGCATGGTTGACCTGATGTTTATTCCAGGAATTTGCTATCAGTAATATTTTGGTCATCAACAAGGCTAGAGTTATTTTAATTTTAATTTGTAAAATTCACATAGATTCAAATATACACTTTAATATGGATAAAGTCTTGCTGTGTAAGGTTGAAGTTTTGACTACCCTCAATTTCTATTGTGATTTGCTTATTCTGAGTACAATTTTAAGTCATAGATTGCCTTACTTTTGCAATCCAGAATGCTCTCAGTTGAGTAACAAAGAAAACCCATGAAACAACTTTATAATTAAGTCAATAAAACATTTGAAGCAGAATTATACATAGTAACCTAAAGCCAAATATAATTGATTATGGAGTTATTTAATGCTTTATTTTAGTTGTAGTATAAAATCCTATTCATCTCATTCATTCATTCAGCTGGTCAATTAGAAATATATGTTCCTGAATTCTAATGTGAATAATCAGTAATACTCTACTTTTATCATACTTATCTTTGGATTTAATGGTTTTATTCTATTGTTCAAAAGCACAATTCATTTAAAAAAACACCTAATATTCATGGTTTTAATAAGATGCTATGATTTTTTCTCAAATGTAATAACAAATGGTAGATGAATCTGTACTTTTATATTTTAGTTGCTAAAAAGGTATTTCAATAGCAGTTGCAGCACCCAAGGCATTTCAAATACCAGGCAGAGCGAGGAGATCACTTTTGCTGCTCTCACCCCACTAAATAAGTTCATTTAGCCCTTGGAAGCTTTTTGTTTTTAACCTGGGACTACATTAATATGTTTGGAACACAGAAAAAATTAACTACAAACAGAAGAAATCAAATATAAAAAAAACCTATTGAGTTAAATTCCAAGTCTAAGCACAACTGGGAAGGGCAAAGAAAGAATTGGAATTCCTTGCTAATTGGTGAAATGGTCTATGTCACTTGGGGAGCCATGAGCACTTGCTGCTTCACAATATAAGAATGACACAAACTTCGTCTCTTACTCCGTTTGCTTTTCTCTGTTGTGGCATAGCCATGCCCAGGTGTTGTGAGACTCTTTGTATTTTTTCAATATCCCGGTTCAACTGTAAGTGAAATTATTTTCTGTTCCAAAATAAACTCAACTTAATTAGGAAAGACAAAGGAAACCCACATTTCTCTATGCTTGTCATGAATTTATTATTTTTAACATTCTGGCAATAAAAAAATGCCATGCTTGGCCCAAGAGTTAGTCACCAAGCAGTTGGGCACTTAAATACCACTCAAGTGCCAGGTAATTACCTCCAAATAAGCACCTCGGATTAGACTCAATATTGCCTCAATGATGTAAAGTACCACTATTTCTGTAAAAACTATAGAGGAGGGGAGGAGGAAACCAGAAAGAAGTTTGGAAAATATTCCTGAGCAAAGAAACTCTAAATAATTTACTGACTTGTGATTCATAAAATAAATCATCTCATGCTACACAGGGATAAACTCTTCATTGCTGATATTTCTAGAAACGAACTCAAAATTCACAAGTTTGGTGGAGATAGTATGGATAGAGAATAAACATAAAAAAATTTAAAAAACAACTCTTTTCAGGAGCTGAATTATATGACTAGCTCCCGTGGCTTGAGTCTTACAGATTTATATGTCATGATTTGTGTTGGAAAATTTTATCTTACTTCAAAGCTTTTTGTAAGAACTTTTGAATAGGCAGAATAGGCAGAGTTCATTTAAATACTCACTGAACATTTTGTTTTGGATGAATTACTAACTATCTGCCAGGGGCGCCTGGGTGACTCAGTCAATTGAGTCTGACTTTGGCTCAGGTCATAATTTTGTGGTCTGTGGGTTCGAGCCCCATGTCAGGCTCTATGCTGTCATTAACAGCTCAGACCCTGCTGCTTCAGATTCTGTGTCTCCCCCTCTCTCTGCCTCTCCCCCGCTTGTGCTCTGTCACTCTCTCTCTCAAAATCAATCAATCAATAAAACAGTAAAATTTTTAATAAATAAAATAAATAACCCCCTAAACCCTTCTGCTCCCACCTATCCCCACACTGTCTTCAGCCATATCTATAATATATAATGACGGCTTTCTTTAGCTAAATTCTAAGCTATTTTTAAATCTCTTCTCCTAGGCAATAAAACTGAAATGGGATTTTTTAGCTTATGTGTTTTGACAATTAAAACCATCTATATCTCCATCCCATTCAGACACCTTTTAAGAGCTCCAGGTAGTACCCGACTTTTATTTGCCTCAAGGTCCCACAGAGACTTCAAGGTCCAGTGCACAAACCCTGAAGGATCTTACTCCCCTGCAAACCTGTCTCCATCCGGTGTTCCTTCCTTAGGGGACAGGAGCCCTCATCTGCCCGGTGCAGGATCTTCCTCAGTTTCCCTCCCTCACCCACCAAACTGGTTACAACTCTTTCCCCTGGTCCTTGAATCCTCTTGTCGTTTTTTTGTTTTTTTTTTTTAATTTTCTGAACATCCCATGTTTTTCTCCACCTATCAGGGGCATGTTCCTTCCTCTTTGCCTTTACTGACCCATCCTTGAAGCCCCATTTTAGAAGTCGCTGCTTCCAGGAATGCTGCCCAGGCCCCACCGCCGCCCCTGCAGCCCCTCCCTGGCCCCAGGTCTAGTTCCTCCTCTTGGAGATTTCTGGTCCTACCATCTTCCTCTCCAAAATAATGTGCTGTGCATTTGTTGTTCCTTCTTCAAGGTCTTCTTCCTCTGAAAGATAGCTGACCAGAGTGTGAACCATGCCTATTTTGGTGACCGATGTGTCCCTGGTGCCTGACAGATACATCCATATACATCAGATATTTGTGCCACGTTCATAGTGCTGAATGTTTGATAGAAGGTGAAGGAAAGTTATCAACCACTGATGACTTAGGAGCTGTTTGATCTTGTAGATGCCCAGGGTCCTTATTGTTCTGACCTTTCTCAGACTTGGGTTGGAGAGAAGGATGCTAGGAAATGAAGGATAATGTAATTCAAACTAGGAAAGTCGGAGATACAGATTCTGGCAGAATTGATTTTCATACCTGAGAGCTGAGTACATAAGACGTGTTTATGTTTCTTGTATGTTTTGTAATATTACTTTCTTGTTTGTGCATTTGACTTAAGATTTAGATTATGTGAATATTCACTTATACTTATGTTTTCCATCTTAAATTTATATTTAATTTAACATGCTATAGCCACATTTTTAAAATAATACTTTCACCTTTTGTTTAATATACATTAGCCTTATGCTTCTTATAATTTTACAGGATGAAATCTTCTCTATAAATTATTTAGGTTATCAATATATAGACACAAACTATAACATAGGAGAATCATGGATTAGTGCTGTTTTATCTATGTCTTTTATAAAATTCCAGAGTCTGGAAAATTTACTTTCCAAATTGCTTTAGCTTCTTCTTTGTAAGCAAACCTGTCTTCACAAACCAAAAACGAATTGGTAAAATCAATGGAAATGTAGTCCGTCATTCCTCTGACATTTTAGAATATCTTCAAGTTACGGTTGCAAAATCTTGACTTTACTTTAAAGCACCTCTCTTTTATTTACATCCAATGGCCATAATCAGAACTGTTTGGCTTTTTATTCTTTTTTTTTGACTGATCTCAGATCATAGAAAACCAAATATTCTTCCAATAAAAGGACATAAAAGACTGGCCTTTCACATTAACAATCTCTTTTTTTTCCCATTAAAAAAATATCTCCTTTCTGCTTCCTAGATATTTGAAGATATGTGCCGAATTTAAAATAATATTTATTTATTTAACAAATATTTATTGAGTAAAGATGATATGCCAAGCACATGTTCATGATGTTATTGCCTTAGCACTAGGAAAGGACTTTCAAGATCAATTAAATCTATTCATTTTGCAAACAAGTAGAATGAGACTTAGGGAGAGCGCATACTTGTGAAAGGTTGTTACATGAGTTAATCAGAATTGGGAATATAACTTAGTACCGTTGCTTTTCACATAATGATTATTTTAGGTTAGGATAGTTCAAATATGCTTTTCTTGCTCTTTTAAATATGAGATGATTATTATTATTTGTTCAGTAACTTACAGTTCCAAAGCATCATCATGCATATATCATTCTTATGAGTAGAATTGATATCTTTATCAAGGGTTTTTTTTTAATTGAATCAAATATTTTAATACCCAGTGAATTTTCTTTCATTTATTTAGACTTAGGGATAGTAAATGGAAATATTTGCTTATAACTCCCCTATGACCCAGCAATAGCACTGCTGGGGATCTACCCAAGGGATAGAGAAGTGCTGATTCATAGGGGCACATGTACCCCAATGTTCATAGTGGCACTTTCAACAATAGCCATATCATGGAAAGAGCCTAAATGTCCATCAACTGATGAATGGATATATACACACAATGGAATACTACATGCCAATGAGGAAAAATGAAATCTGGCCATTTGTAGCAAAATGGATGAACCTAGAGGGAGTCATGTTAAGTGAAATAAGTCAGGCAGAGAAGGACAGATACCATATGTTGTCACTCTTGGATCTAGCAGGAGAAACCTAATAGGAGACCATGGGAATGGGAAAGGCGGGGGATGGGGGGAAGAGTTGGGAAGAGGGAGTGAGGCAAATCATGAGAGACTTTTGAGTGCTGAGCACAAACTGAGGGCTGAGGAGGGAGGGGGGAAGAAGGGGAGTGATGGTCATGGAGAGGGGCACTTGTGGGGAAGAGCACTGGATGTTATATGGAAACCAACTTGGTAATAAACTATATAAAAATAGTGATGTGAATGGAAGCTGATATTTATTGAGCCTTGCCTATATATTCTAATTTAAAGATGAGATAAGTGGGGTGCCTGGGTGACTCAATCAGCTAAGTGTCCCACTCTTGATTTTGGCTCCGATCATGATCTCAGGATTTCTGAGATTGAGCCCCATGTGGAGCTCTGCCCCTCTCTCTCTCTGCCCCCCGCCACACACTCTTTCAAAATAAATAAGTAAACATTAAAGGTGAGTTAACTAAAGTACAGAGTGGCTAATTAACATCCTCACATTTGCACTGTGAATGAGTGGGGTCACAGACATTTGAGTCACTATTTGTGACCCCAAAGTCCTTGTTCTATTCTCCATGTCTTGCTGTCTGGACTTACTTCTCTCTCTTCCAAGATAATACTTGCATTTCTGTCACCCAATTTGAATAGTTAGCACATTGTCTGTTAATGGCCTAAGAAATTCAAAATAATATACTGACAGCTACTAGAGAATGATATACAGCTGGAAAAAAAAAGGTCCTTCTCCAGCTTTTACTTTTTAATCCATCATTATGCTCATACCATGTTTATAGACACTTTTAGCCACTCTGGAGAAAACTCACCCTAAGTGAAGAAAACAAAGAGGCAATATAAGATAGTAAAAAATTAATCATATTTAGATAAAAGATTTATCTACATTCCTGCCCCTTAGCATGCAATGAGCTTAAGATCAATTTAAAATCAGCCACAATTCCAACTGTGATTTAATATAAGACATTTGGAGAACCTCTTCATTTATTTTGCAGGATGTGTCTGCACAGAGTTACTAAATAGTATTCTAAGATTATGTCCTCTAATGGTCCGAAGTTGAAAATTACTTAAACTTAAGACTTCTAAAATCTAAAAAGATTAATTTCATATAATTGTCTTATTCACATTTCTTTTTTAATAAAAAAAGAGCCTTAACTTAACATAGGAGTGGAGGCTTTCTAGGCACCGCTACAGAACTAGTAATAAAGAAATGCTAGGAGTCAGAACGAGATTCAAATCTCTGCCTCTCTATTTTGTTTATTCCTTTAGTAATTGCTTAACCTCAGAGGGCTGTTTAGAAAGACTAAATAAAATAATCTATATAAAGCACCCGGCATATACTGGGCAAGAGTATATGCATACAGTTAAATTTTAACTGTTGACCTTAAATTTTCTTATTATGAGTTAACATATTTAACATATTTACAGTGCCTAGCAACTAACTGATAAACACTGAAGCTATTATTACTCTGTTATGTAATTTTTCTTTTTTTTTTTTCTTTTTCTTTTTTTCAGAAAATTGGTCTTTATAGTATAATGTTGATTTCGTCCCACAGGAAGGTGTTTGTAGAAATTTATAAGAATGTTTTAGTTATTGGAACAGATTGTTTTCATATTTAAAGATGTTTTAAAGATGCTTTTATTTAGCTTAAAAGAGGGCATGAGAAGGTTTCATAGAAAGAAAAAGGGAAGGGAAGGAGAAAGGAAAGGAGGAAGGAAGGAAGGAAGGAAGGAACGAAGGAACGAAGGAACGAAGGAAGGAAGGAAGAAAAAAAAGAAAGAGAAGGAAGAAAAGAAATGAGAAAAGGAAAGAAAAGAACAAGGGAAAAAGTTAATCAAAACTGGTTTCTGGGCCACTTGCATGGCATGCTGACAATTTTTGAGGCACTTACACATAATGTAATCACTGTCAGAATTACCTCCAACTATTTCTCTTGATCTTAAAAAATAAATATTAGAATTATATTACTATGAACAAACCAAAACAATAATAAATTTACCTCTAGTCTCTTGGCACTGGTTTCCAGTGTTTGGCAGCGTTTCAATGCAGCTAATCAATCTGAGACAGCATTGATTAAGGTGAACAAAAGCTGATATTGATTGCAGGCTGCAACCAATAAACAGACTGGTGTTCCATAGTTATCACAGGTCATTGTTAACTACTCATTTAACTAGAAAGAGTTATTATTATTAAATAGGGAATGTCAGAGGTAGTCATGAATTGGGATATTTTATAAAATTTTAGAAGAATAGTTTCTTATAATTTCAGTAGAAGCATTTTTAATCTTTTAGGAAATATATAACAAAGAAAATCTTGTTTTTGAATGTAGGTGGCTATGTTTAAATACCAAATTCTGAAAGCCTTTTATAGGTTTTTGTTGGAAATGGTTTCTTACATAATTTAAACTAACTATACATGAAATGAGACATATTGGACAGTTAAGTATGAAGTTGCTGAAAATAGTAGTAAGATAGTTTGTTATAATTATTACCTACCTAACATGATTTTCAACATATTATTTCCATAGACCTAACTTCCTAAATTCTTGGTTCTTATAGCGTAAAAGCATGATTCTCATTATTGTGTTTGTGTTGAACTGTGTTTGTTCTGTGATTTCAAATCTCTCTTTTGCCCCAATGTTATGCAGGTCAATGACAGCAAAATAACTGACTTGGTTTGTAATATAGTTGACATCATTTTTCCTAGTAAATGTAGTATAATAGATGGTAGCTTGTATGAGAATTCAGGGGACATAGAGAATACCAGGAATAAATAATTATTAAAGAGGGTAAAAAGGACATTGTACAACTAAACTGCAATTAAGTATTGAAACAGACCAATTATTTATAGAAAATATAATGTTTGGTTAGCATAGTACAATTGAGTTAAGTTGGCTCTTTCATGAATGTGTCTGTGGCTTGCCTTGAATACTATCTGAAGACCATAATCAAAGAGCAATGATAAATGGAAACTGAGAAAGATATTAGCAGGGAGCCCAAAAGATCAATGCTAGATCCGTTTTGATTTAACGTCATAATTAGTGATATGGAACAGTGGTTAAACAGAGTGTATCAATGAAATTCACAGATGATCCTAATTTAGAAGGCATAACATACATCTCTGTGGACAGTGTAAGTAAGCAATAGAAAGTAGAGAATTTATGAATATCATGATAAGTGAAATGAGATTATCTTTGTAAGAAAGAAAATTTAAAGATCTGTGGGTCTAAATAAAAACAGTAAAAGCTCAACAAATGTCGATGATGAGGTCTGTCCACTTACAACGTTTTGTGGTTCTGGACCAACAATGAGTGGCTGTAGGAAAGAGAGAAATGTCGGAGGCTGCCTCTAAAGCTGAAGATGGTTTTACCATTTAGAAATAGAGATAAGGACCAAGTCCAGTATTCTATATTCACGTGGCCCATTTTCTCTCTTTGCATCCACCCATCCACAGTAAAAGTAGCCCGGCCTTAAAGAGCCTTTAATAAATATTCACCATAATTTCTTTGAGGTGGAACATAAATAGATTTTTATTTTCTGAAAAATGTTATTTACAATCCAGGAGTTGTAAAAGTTATCTGAAAATATTTAAATTACAGAAAAAGAACCCTCACTTTAAAGTCAATTCACTAAATTACAGGATTTGTATGCACAAAATAAAAAATTGGTACATAAACACCTGGTGATGGAAAGTATGCCATCAATTTTGATAGCATGTGTATGTTTACATATTCAAGATATATAACACGCTTTGCTATAAATTCTTCTTTAAAAAAATAAAACATCATCATTTAGACTATAAATGTAAAAATGCTTATGGTGCATTATTCCACCTCCCATGGTTAGGGACAGAATGCAGACATGCCACAATAATGTTTTTTATTTCGACTGTTCGAACCATATTAATGAGAACATCATTTTGGAGAACTAATTATTTCTATTTGTCTTGTGTCACACTTTCTAATTCCCCTATATTAGCACAGCCAAAGCAAATTAATTGCTTTTCCAGCAGTTGAACCTTGTCCAAGAATGAGCTCACATTCCCTTCCAGTTTCCCTGTTTCTGGGAGTGCATTGTGTCAGAAATTTCTCTTGATACTAAACATAGTCTAGAGAATATCTTTACAGATTTCTGTGCACTCACTTGATGAAATTTATAAGTTTAAGTGACCCGCCAGGAAAGATAAAGTTCTTAGCTGCAAGATTATACATCAAAACAGTTAAAGTGAAATTAAAATTAAATGAATGAATCTCACTGAAGCAAAAAAAGCAGTAATTAATGGTTCCCTTAATTGTCTTCATAAAATATTTGCATGGGTCTAATTTGCATAATTTGCATGTATTAATTAATCTTTCAAAGGAATTTTGTGCTGAGAGAAGCCAAAAAACCTCTTTGTTTTATTTAACATCTAATGAAATATTTATCTTCTTTAATGAACTTCTCATCTTCATTAAAATAAAAATTGCACAAGTTTGTATGTTTTAAATGTTTTTATAATTGAAGTATTCAAAAAAATCTCTTTAGACTTACAACAGCTGAAAAACAAACACATTTCTTAATATCCAGTATCATCTTAACCAAAGCGACACTTTCAAAGGAAGTCCGATTTCACTTCCTCAAAGGTGGCAAAGCATTTGGTAAATGAATAAATGAATATAGCTATTTGGTTTTAAAAGTAAGATTTACAAAGGCCCAATCATTTCTTTCAATGGTAATATTATTTTTATGACTGAAATAGTGAGCAACGAGAGGTTGTGTATGAGAAAAATCAGTGTGTTTCATTGTTTGGGAAACGGTTCATTGGTTGAAAATATTTTAACTGGCTCAAAGAAATTAGTCCATTAAAATCCACTTGCGATTATTAACAACTGCTAGATCAACTGACAATATTTCCTGGTGGAAAATAAAGTTCCAACTTTATTCAAAATCTGACCGCTTGAGATTTGCAGCAAGGGTTTCTTCTGTCCCAAACTGGGATCATAGTGAAGACCAAGAGATGCGGTTTGAGAGGGAGGAAATTCAAAATCTCATCAGGCGCCCACTAGTGCATATTCACGAGAGCTGAGGGATAGTGTCGGGGAGAGAGCCCAGAAGGTAAAAATACATGGGGGAACTTGATGATTCATTAAGGGTATCCATTATTTTTGAAGCAACCGTGATACAGAATATTCCAAAGAAGAACCTCAGTGAACACTGTCTAAAACAATTTAAGGTTTGCACAGTTTTTTCACATACATTATTTTTGTTTCTCTTCACCACAAGCCCATTTTATATTTGAGAAAACTGAGGCACACAAACATATAAAGTGGATTGCTTGGCATCAAAATGTGAACCAGGACATCTGAGTCCTTTTGACTCCATATTCCTTGCTCCTACGTGACATCAAACTTTAGCTCATGATAATTTATGAAGTGGCTATGAGTGGCTAAATGTTAAGCCAGATAGTGAGGGTGGCATAAATTTATAAGGATTAAGATTCAAAATGCGAATATATGGTTCCTTCTACGTAAAGTTTAGTAATGAGATAAAAATCAATTAAATTGACTTTGGTTTCCTCCAGGATCATCTTTAGGGAGGTAAAAAGGCATTTTCAGCAGGCAATGGACGAATTTCTTAGCCCTGAAACTGCTCTCATGATTTGCAGTTTCCCATGAAATCCTCCCAAATGTAAAAAGAAAAATTTAATCCACTAGGTTACAAAAGTAATTAGTAATCAGTTACAAAAGAATTGCCCAGATTTTCCCTAGCATTAATATTGAGAATTTATTTAATAAATAACTAATGTCTAAGGATTAAAATTTAAGATTTAGATGATTTAGTTCCAGGAGAGCAGTGGTAGAAGGAGGATCATAATCTACTGTCAAAACTACCATTCAGTAATGTTGTGACCCTGGTAACTCACTTTGACTGCTAAGACCTGTTCTCTTACTAATATCATAACACACACACGGTGTACATACATGTTCCATGCGTCTGTGGTCCATTATGGGTACATGGTTTCTGGATTCAGACTGCCTGGGTTCAAATCACCACACTGATGTTTATTATCTGTATAACACTGCGTGTGTAGATTAAACGTTTTGAATTTTAGAGTTCTAATATGTAAAACACAGACAATGATCATAATACCCACCTCACAGAGTTATTATTGGATTAGGTGAACTTACATATGTAAAGAACTTACATACATTGATGTATGTAAAGAACCTTGTTTGGTAGATGCTAAATGCTAAAAGACTTTGCTATTTTCACAACTATGTACAAATTTCATGCAATAATACTTGCAATATTATTCATTTTGGTAAAAAAATAAACATGATTTGGATCTTAAAAATTATTTTAAGCCAATGACGTTTTTTTCTAGATGTGACACATGCTATTTCTTTTAGCATGTTTTAACCTGAAAAAAGCAAATTATATTTACTAGATTTTTCAAGGCATTTAAAAAATTCATGACAGAGTGTAAATTTTAATTATGTCAATTTAAGTAATTTGGTGTGGGAACATTTATTTGCAGCCACATATTCAGTATGATTATTTATCTCTTTGCAAATTAAAAGATAAACTAGTTATTCTTGACTCACTTAAAATGGAAGTGTTAGAGTGTCTTAATTTTTTATTATATTTTGGAAAATTCTCTTAATATGGTTTGTATTTTCATATAGTGTGGAGTAACTTCAGACTCTTCTAATTCATATATAACCATACTCGAGAGATAGTAAATCTCCACTTAAGCTTACTAATTACACCTATAAAACCATAAATGATGGCTACAAATTATTGGATCTGACTCTCATTCTTTATTTATTTCTCCCTGGGAGAAAGAGCACTAGATGGGGAGATTTTAGACCATAAATTATTCCCATACATAATCAGGTTTTCTGTGTTAACTTTGATTCCATACTATGATGTTATGTTAACTTATCTAATTCCCATATTAACAGATTAAGAACCACTTATTTGATTTTCATGATAAAATGATATTTACTTTATCATTAAAATTTCAGTATCTTTATTTCTTCTTAATCACTTTTACTGATTAATATAGTTCTACGTATTTTGATTCAAGTTATCATAGTCTTTTGACTGCTTTTTATAAATTATCTAGCACTGTTAAATGAAATATCTCAGTGAGCCCTTATCTCTAGATTAACTGTTAGGAATGGAGAAAAAATTAACAAATGAGAAAGATTAGATGCAAAACAATGGTAACAGAAAGTATATTCCTCTCCTAAATGCAGCAGATGGTTCTGGGTTCTAGTTAACTGTTGCCCAAGTAGGACCATAAACTCAGTACTACCATACTTTTTTTCTTGAAGGAACTTTATGTAAAAGTATAGATTTTTTAAAATACTGTGGAAACCTGAATAAGATAAATATTTATTTATGGTATTTGATAATAGTATGAGAAAAGTTCTCTCAATCAAAAAAAATATCATAGTATGTCAGATTATGTCAACACATAAACTAAATTAAAAATAGTAGTTAAGTCCTAAGTAAAAAGAGGTGTGTGGGTGGCACAGGTGGTTAAGCATCTGACTCTTGATTTTGGCTCAGGTCACGGTCTCAGGGTTTGGTTCGTGAGATCAAGCTGTCTTAGGATCCTCTCTCTCCCTTTCTCTCTGCCCCTCGCTTGCTCACATGCACATGTTCTCTCTCAAAAGAAGTAAATGAGCTTAAAACAAAGTCACAAGTAAAGAGAACAGCTCTCCAAGCCTTCTACAATGAATGCAATGACTTCCCCTAACTGCTTTCATCTCTGGCATACTTTTGAGATAGAATTTTAAGGCCCATTGCCCACATCTTTCTTCAATGTTTTGCAATTTTTCTTCAAATTTTTGCAATTCAGATTAATCCCATTGTGTTAGGTACTTAATTGGTATTTGCAAAGGATTATAAATGCCCAATTATTTATTTTTAAATTCTAATTATACTACTTAAATTATTAGAATAAGAAACATTTCAAGAAATTGCAAAAGGTACTTCAATATAGAAGGTTGATGAATTATATACTGTAGCTCATAGGCTGTATTTCACTAAACAATACATTTCTGGTCAGTGTATCTCCAAGCTTCAATGAGTGAATAGAGTGAAGTAAACAAGATAGATAAAAAGAAAACTGTTAATGGCATGGCATTTATATGATTATGATGTATTTTTTTGTAATCAATTTATTATAATTCTTATTTTTCCTGGGTGGGATTTGATATATTTGCACTAACATTCCAAGGGTTACCAATAGCAGAATCAAACTATGGCTCTAAAAATCTATTTCTCCGTATCACATTATCCGACTATTTGTAGAAATCTTATTATAGTCTTACAATGGGATTTTAAAATGCAGCTAAAGGGCACCTGGATGGCTCAGTCTCTTGAGCCGCTGACTCTTGATTTCACTTGGGGTCATGATCTCACAGTTTGGTTCCTTAGACTGAGCCCTACATGGGGCTCTACACTGACAGCTTGGAGCCTGCTTGGGATCCTCTCTCTCCCTGTCTTCTCTCTGCTCCTCCCCCACTCATAGGCATGTGCTCTCTCTCTCGCTCGCTCATAGCTCACACATGCTTTCTCTTAAAATAAATAAACTTAAAAAAAGATTTAAAATGCATGCATGCAAAATTTAACTAGTGGTTTATTGCTTTTTGTTACACCTACTAATAATAGCAAATGAAGGCCGTGAACCCATCGCACTGAACTGATTGCAATTCCTTTCAAAAAGTTAACCCTTGTCAAGTCATTAGTAAAGTATGGCTCAAACCCCAGAGACCATCCATCCAAAAGAGGAAAGACAATGAAGAATATGAGCTCTCATGTGAACAGGTGACCAAATCTCATTTTGATACAAAGCTTTGGACAGTATTTAATTTAGTTTCCACATTCTCTTATCTCATAATACCACATCCACAATGAAGTCTCAACTAATTCCAAAAATACTAATAGCACTTATCTGCATAGTAAAGTGTATATAGCATATATATTTTTTGTGTGTTTTTGTTTTTGTTAAGTCTCATATGAATTGATTTCTAAGTTAATGTTTAAATATTTAGCTGGTGTAATTGCCCATTTTGATCTCAAATGCAGTTCTTGGTTGCCTTGTTTAAAAAGTGTTTCAGTATGTGATTCTATTCCCCCGTGAAAAAATCGGAACACCGACATTTATTTAAACCCAGCAGATCACACAGAAAGGCTGTGAATTATAACCACTCACTTTGTTCCTTTTGCAAGTTGTTTTTACAAAACAAAGGAAATACAAAAACATTTTCAATTATTTTTTAATGTTAAATGTTATAGCCAACAAAGTGGTGAAATTTTATGTCATTATTCCAACGCTTTCCTATTTTAACAGTTTCGGGGTGTAATATTGGGGAGCCAAGTATACATGCAATATTCGCAATATTTAGTGGATCCGTGACAGTTTAGAATACTGGGCCTTGAAATCAATGACTTTGATTATTGGTTTTTTTTTTACTGTTGGCAGCATTTATGATTTCTGAATAAAATGAGTTAGCAATGTGACAAATCCATGACTATATAAAACTAGACATTTTAAAATCACTTTTGTGCTCATTTTAATTTCAGTTTCTTCTCTGTTGTGGTTTTGTCATCTTCCTCTCTAACCACTAACTGGAGGTGCACACTTTCATATGGTTAGGCTAATAAGTAAATAAATACAGAATACAAACAAGGAAAGTGATGGAAACTCCAAGATCGCAAATTTAATCTTTTTTTAATTTTTTTTTTTTATTTTTGAGAGACAGAGAGACAGCACGAGGAGGGGAGGGTTAGAAAGAGAGAGACACACACAGAATCCAAAGCAAGCTCCAGGCTCTGAACTAGCTGTCAGCACAGAGCCTGGTGCCGGGCTCGAACCCACAAACCGTGAGATCATGACCTGAGCCGAAGCCAGATGCTTAGACTGAGCCACCCAGGTGCCCCCACAAATTTAAATCTTAATGAAACCTCAGAACTTCTATTCTCCTCCCTTTCAAATAAATAGTTGTCACCTGCTGTCTCTTCTTAAAACTCTTCTGACCACTCCAGCTGCTCTGAAATTGTCACCGCAGTATGGAATGGAAAACCATAGGTGAATACATTCCTCCAACATGACTTCTAGACCGATATCAATGTCCTCTTCTGAGAATCGTCTTATGAACAGTTTAGGAAAACAAAACTTAAAAATGGCCGTCTGTGAAAAGTGAATTCATTTAAAAATATAATATCTTCTTGAATTTTCAAAGGTCATTTTTAATATTCTAAAGACTCTAAAAGTCCTGCGTTAAAGTTGATATATATTTCATTTAAAAGTTAAACTAACATTTCCTAAAGTTACCTGATTACAAAACCTTTTTAATGAATTAAAAGCAATATGTCATGGAATGAACTTTGGCAAACTGTCTCTGGTAACGAATTCTTGGTAAATCTATCTGTTGTAACCAATTCACTTTAACAAATGCTTACACACCAAGTCCTGGGGCTAGAAAAATGCAAAACACATGATATCATTTCTAGGTATTTGAAAATCTGGTGGGATATAGAGATACATAAATAATTCTAGTAAAATATGCATTGAGTTAATACTTTTTGGTAAACCTGTGGGTGTCAAGGTATTGTTCAGGGGTGGTAGGAATCAAGTCTAATTTTAGCTGTATAGAAATATGATATATTTACACATTACATTTTTATGAGAAACCAGGAATCATTTTAACAAATCAAAATATGGTCAAATAATATACCCACATATCTTTATATCTAAAAACTAACATACTCTAAAACAAAACAAACAATCAAAAAAACTAACATGCTCCATAAACATTATAGGTAGTCATGCTTTGAAGTTTTTCCAGTAGGATTTATTTTTAGCTTTGTTGTTTATCAGAACTCACTAGTACACTTTTGGGAACCTGTATTCAAGGCCTAAAATAAATTTAACAGATTGAACCTGAAATTTAGAAAATTTGATTGTGTTCCCCTTAAAAGGTAAAAGAAGTACTGCTTTGAGCTAGAGCTTCTAAAATGTAAACAAAAGTACTTTAAGAACACCACAAACTAATTAATTCTTATTGGGTGATCGGTGATGAATCATTAAAGTCTACATCTCTAAGTCTAAGTCTTCTGAGAAGCCATATTATTGACATATTTTATATAATTTTTTCAAATGGAAGATGCATAAATATTATGGCTGCTTCTGAGTATGGTTTTAAACAGATAACGAAATAATATTTAGGAATTTTATCTGCTTCCTTTTCTTTTATACCTGGTGCCCCTGTTTTATATCTGAAATACAATAAAATATAAATAAAAAAGAAAACAAGTTTTTATTTTAAATAGATTAATCCCATTGTGTTAGGCACTTAAGTGGTATGATTATTGCAAAATAATATGAAAAAATCTGGTCCCCTTGGTTTTATATCTGAAATCAATATATTAATAAGTCATAATCAATAAGTCATAAGTCCAATATAAACATAGCATAGGAAGTGTTGATCTAGAGTAAGAATAAAGAAGAATGTAGTGAACTCAGAAGTCAAGTAATGAGAATTCGAGTTCTGGTCTTGTTCAAGGAATAAGTGGAAGTGAGTAGTGAGGGACAAGGGGAAAATCAACTCATAGGATTTCAAAAACAGCAATTGGCAATTCGAAGTAGGTAGTCAGGGAAAGGGATCCCGGCCAATGGGGCATTTAGATAGAGTTGTAAATTAAGCATCCAGGTGCATGTAGAGCTGGAGTTTAGGTATGAGGTAGTTTGAATGTGAGGTCCAGACAAGAGTTACAGCTTGGACACCATTAAAGCCTCAGGTTGAAAATATAGAATCTCTTTGGTTAATCTTGATATTGTCATTCTTTCAGAGTCTCAAGCCCCTGCTCTAAGGAAAGTTTACTATAAGAGTAACAAATGCAACATTAAGGAAAGAATGTTTAAGTGACTATGAGTTAAAACATTTCTCTACCATCCTTATTTGTAATGAATGACCTAGTAGTTTTTTAAGGAGAAGAGAAAACATAAAGTAGCTTTCTTTCTTTTTTTTTTTAAATGGCAGTTAGAAAGGATGGATTACTCAGCATTGAATTTTGTCCATTAAAGTGAGACCAAAACAATTACAGTGCTAGATGACGTACATAAAATTAGAATAGAGAATGCTAAAAATACATAGTGGTATATTAGATAATTCATATTTTGACTTATTTATTTTGCATCTTTGTTGATTCTGCAGATTTTACCTATGACAAACTGTCAATTCAACTCTTGCATTAAGAGACATGTATTTTTCATGATATTGTTTCATATGGCAATATGTTGGATATCAGTCCTTTCAAGTAATCAGACTACATTGAATAGAGTCATAAACAAAAAAGCAACAATAATTTACTCTCATTGTAGCTTTTCCTCTGATGCATACATATTCTCTGCAATCGTTTGAATAGTATAATACATTCTTGTTTTGATGAAGGGAAAAATAAAAATTATACATATTCTTCAGACTTGGTAAGCAAGTAGAAAATGTTCATGTAAGAGTGTTTTGAATTATCAAAACCAAGTGTGTGTTACACCAAAATAATACTAGTCCTACAGTATATTTTTAAGCTTTAGGATTATCATGATTTTTCAATACATAAGGCATTTGGTAATAAAGTCATCAAGTGTCTGGTTAGAATTGAAGCATTGAAAGAATTCTCATCTGAGCACTGAACTAGCAAAAAAACCTGTTAAAGTGAGTTCTTCATACAGACACCATAATACTAAAATGGTGGGAAAACAGGCGGTACTTATTAATCAAGTCTTACAGGTTAATATTCTTACAGCTATACAAGTAGGTTTCCTTAAAAAGAGACAGCACTGATCTGTCCAATTGAATTTAATCAAGGATATTAAAATAAAATTAGGCGTTTTTGGTTGAGTGATTTGGTATCATCTAAGTGTAACTGAATTAGCCCTAAAAAAGTAACATATAGTTTCTCTGATGGGAAAATAAAAGATTTTACTATAAAGCAATTTTGACATAAGCCTAGATGAGTTCCTTATATTCATAATACTTCTCAAAATCTAACCTTAATTCAGGATATAATGATCTACATGGTGATATAAGTTAATTTTATTTGTGTCACAATTGGTAGTGATAGGAAAATTAGGAAATACTGACAGTAACCACAGATACAAGCTATTAATTGTGATGGACATAGTGACTATGTAACCATGACCCAGGGCAGAATTTCACAGTAGGCATGAAATATCCATATATCAGCATTTATCTTCTTCCTAAATATATGCACATTTATTACAATATACTTTAAATGTTTATTTGTAGAGATTTTTATGTTTATTTTTTGAAATTGAATTAAAGAAATTTGACAATCTCATGGAATTTAATATATGCTGAGAACAAATTGGAACTTAAACATAAATTGTGAGTAAGTCCAGGGTGCTCAAATGTGTCCTAAAATTCTGTGTCTAGAGACAAGGCCATTCATAAAATGCAAAGTTATCTATTAGCTTTGCATATTTTTGTAAGAGCACATTTTGTCTCTTTTGTTTGTTTTCTCATTGTTTTCCGCTGTAGAAAGCATCTAGTGGCTTGCTTTACCTTTGTCATTGTTTGTGGCTGGTTTTGTTGATATTTTCCTGATCAGTTTGCAAAAAGAGTTATGTCTGTTTCCTTGGGAAGCAAGTAGTATGATAAACAACAGTTTCGAATATTGTAAGATACCAAGGTTTAATCAAAATTGAACTTAGCCCATCACCACTCCTGAATCAAAAGTTTGGAGTGACATTAAAATGATTGTCTGGTTTCTTCTTCAATCTCGTATTTTTCTAAGTGCCTGTAATAGATCTAGAATGTTTTGTTTCTTTCTGTCCTTTTTCTTCTTTGGTAATTCATTAAATGGTGATAGCTTCAGGAGTATGGAGCTTTACAATTTCCTGGGATGGTTGCTTCTGTCACATTGAGTCAACTATCTGATATAACGACTATTATTCTGAGACAAGTTTAGTACAAGAATTAGACTATTGACAATTATCATTTTTATTTCTGAGACCACCATATGTCCTGAAATAAGATCATCAATCTCTAAAGAAAGCCTATATTTTATCCCCAGTAGAATCAAATTGCCCTAAGGTAATATAAGTAAAGTTACTTCTACTTAACAGAGGATATACATATTTAATATGTATTTATATATGTATATATACATATATAGTATCAATTTTTGAAAGACTATACAAATCTTCTAAAGATGTAAAAATATTCTGTGGCTTAGAAAAATTCATTTCATTAGTAGCAAATTAGAGAGTTTTTTAAATATTATTTTGTTGTTGTAAGACAAATACTGTACTGGCAAACATGCAGGTTGGTTTTGCTGTTTCTCTAAGTGTAGGCAAGCTTCCAAGCGAACTCACAAAGTGGCGTTCGGCCTGGTGAATTCAAAGTGACCCAGAGCTGGGTTATCAATCTTTTCTGCGCTCCAGGAGAAATCAAACCGAGGTACTACGCTAAAATGCTGTAAGTCACAGAACTGAGACATTTATTTTTGACATTGACCAGCACATCTTTCTTATAAAGGAAGGAGTATTAACTATGTACTGTGAAACAACAGATTACTTCTAAACCTCACGGTTTGCAACACTTATTATTTCAGTTTCTGTATGTGAGGAATTTGGGAATAGCTCAGTTGGGTCATCTGCTTTGAGGTCTCTCAGGCTGTTGGAAGGGGCTGCAGTTTTCTCTAGACTCAACTGAGGCAGGTTCTACTTCCAAGCTTCCTCCATGGCTGTTGGCTTGCCTCCCGTCTTCAAGGGTGTTGGATTGAGGGTCACGGTTCCCTTGTTGGCTATTGGCCAGAGGCTTTTGGCCAGTTCTTTGCCACAAGGACTTTTCATAGGGCAATTCAGTACATGGCAACCTGCTTCAGCAGATCAAGCAAATGAGAAGATCCAGAAAGAGCGTGTCTGCCAGCAGGACCAAAGTCCGTTTTTATAACCTAATCTTGGAAGTGAATTAACTTTTGCCATATTCTCTTCATGAGAAGCAAGTCCCTAGATACAGCCCACACTTAAAGCTTTGAGATGGGGAGCACCCGAGTATGTGAATATCAGGAGGCAGGGAGCATTATTGGCCATCTTAACACATTTCTATCGAAGTGAATATATAGAAAATAAAATCATCCAATTATCTGGCAAGATTGGGATTGGAACAAGGAGTATTACATAATCAAATATTTCATGGGCTCGAGAATATATCTAAAGGCAGACCAGATGTGTACATCAGTCTTTGAAGGGAACTTCATCCCTGGTATGTGCTTTCATGGGCGTTTGTAAAATTTGCCAGATTAACTGCTTTCTCTAGGCTACATTTCAGACAAACACTCTATCAATTCTCATATTCTTTTTTTGTTTTTTAGATATGACCATTCTGGCAACACATTTTCTTGTCTCCTAGTCTGTTTCTTTAATATAACTTTACATTACTCTGGGTTGGTTCCTTGTGGGTTAATTTTGGAGTTTAGTGTCTTTAAAGTTTAGTTACGTTATTTAATACTTGTATAATATGTTACTGTTCTTACCCACCTACTGCCTAAACAACAGTTGATGGTTCTATTAGATAAAATATAAAGAAAAGCTGCCCTACACAAAAGTGTCATTTCCTTAATTAAAACAGTTCTCATATTTACTTTAAAAAGTTGAGACTTTTTCATGGAAGTTTGTCATTTGTCAAGTTTAGCACTAGACCAATATTCTGGTTCAGCATTGTATAAATGTGTTCAATAAAGCTCTAGAGAGTTAGAACTTAATTCACTTACAGGTACTTCCCTAAACAAATATGATTTTATTAAAATAGCTCATTTAGTCATGCTAGAGAAAATCAAAAGTAATAGTGGCTGTTAAACTTCTAAAGGAAAGATGATTTTTCCCTCCACACTTAAAATCACTAGGCTCTGCGAAAGCTATTCTTCTAATTGTCACCTTTGGTTTTCTTCTCTTCAGAGATAACACATAAGTTTATTCTGAAAACAATTTATTCACTGAGGATTTGAATTCTGAAGGATACGAATGATTGGTTTAAAAAATCCATTTCCCTTTCCTGCAGTATTTGTTTTATGAAATAAGGCATCACTATTTTTTTCTACTTTCTGTTTTAATTAAGCATAGTAGATAATTTATCTATTCATCCTCAGGTTTAGATATGCGCTCAAATGATTATTTCCTTACATACCTGTGTCTTAGTCTTCTTTATTCCAGAAATGAATAGAAGAATGGAGAAAGTAACAAGAGATTTTTACTGTGCTTTACTTTGCTGAAGTTGGGAGGTCTCACCTTCCAATCAGGACAAGGTAGCCTAAGTACCACGCACCGCATTCTCACTTGCTGGTCCATTAACCACTCTGATGGTTTCCCACTTCTTACTAATGAATGCTTAATTAGAACACACACACGCACACACAAATACTTTACCAAAGTAGACCTACCAGCGATGAAATTTCTCCTTGTTTCCAGAAACAAAACAAAACTTTAAAGACGCTTGTGTCCTACTTTTTTGTTTGTTTTTGATAAACTTTTCAAAGATAAACTGCGTTTCAAGCACAGTTAATCAGAACAGTACTTTCCTTATACCAACAAACATACATTAGCATACATAGTCCTCACTAACTAACTGGTAATACAGTTAAGCAGACTTCATAAACTTTACAATTGTAAATTTACCATTAAAACATAATGGACCAATAGACCAGAATCTGGCTTATGTCCACACCCTTAGTCCAGTAAGTTTCATGAAACTGAATCTGGTCTTGAGAGGAACTCTATTAAGAAAATCACTAAGCATCATCTTACTATCTAAAACTTGAATAGGACTTCTCAAAAGCTTTGTTGTTAATCATAAAATATTTACAATGAGAATATTATCTACATAATCAGTAAAGTAGTATCTGTGGATAGTGGAGAGTATATATCCTCAATGAGTTATTGATAAATTGCTGATATTGGTGAAGTGTTAAAATTTTGTACCATTTTGGCAAAATATTTTATTTTTTAACTGTGTTTGAAAGAAAACCATACTTACAGGAAATTTTTAAAAAATTAAAACTCTCATATGTCTTTTGCCAACATTAATCTATTTTTAATACTTTGCTCCCATGTGTTTTATAATTATTTATATCTGCATAGTATTTTCTGAAGTATGTGAGAATAAGTTGAAAAAATCATGGCCCTTTACATGCTATAATTTACGCATACATAAGCCGGATTTACTAAAAATAAAGATGCTCTCCTATACATAAACACAGTTTAATTATCATACCAGTAAATACTTCATTGACACCATACTCTTATTTGATCTGACATTGAAATTCTAATTTTGTGATTTGACCCAATCATGTCCTTATAGCATTTTTATAGCATTGCTGAATCCAATTTAATATCACATATCATCTCTAGTTGTCATTTCTCTTTAGTCTCCTTGATCTTGAGCTCTTCCTTGGACTTTAAAAAATTTACAAAATTGACATTTGGAAGAATACAATCTTGACAGAATGTTTATAATTTTGCATCTGATAGGTCGTCATAATTAGGCTCAGTCATATAATCTAAGTCAGTATAGCACCCACATAAGACTGTATTTTTTCAAGGTGTACATTCAGGTACACATGACATCCATCTTCTCCTCATTTTTGTGATCTTAATTTGATAGTTCCTTCCATATATTTTTATTGAGCACTTTCCAGGTTCCAGAGATTGTTCAAGATACTAGAAATACACAACATCAGATGATATGTTATCTGCTTTTAAAGATATTATTGCCAAACTTTAATCAATTTCTATAGGCTAGTGATGTGTTCTTTAAATATTTTTCTAAAAGTTTATTTATTTATTTTGAAAGAAAGAGAGAGAATGCTAGCAGGAGAGGGGCAGAGAGAGAGAGAGAAGAGGGAGAGTATCCCAGACAGGCCCCACACTGTCAGCACAGAGGCCAACACAAGGCTTAAACTCATGGACTATGGGGCTTGAGCTCATGCACCGTGAGATCTTGACCTGAGCCAAAATCAAGAGTCTGATGCTTAAATCATTGAGTCACCCAAGTGCCCCTAGGATAGTGAAGCTTTTTAAGTGTTGGCATTATAAAACCAGTTTGAGGGGACAAGTGTTTGAATCCTGTGACATGCAGTTGTAACAACACCTAGGTTATAGTAATATGATAAATGGGGTCCAAACCTTGTCCACGAGTATAGACTGATTATTCATGATCGAAACATTTTGTCAGAGGGCTAATTTCTTAATATTATTATCGAATGGTCTGTTCCCTATTGCAAAGATAAACAGGAGACAGTTGGTTAATCAGTTTTGTTTGGTTGTGGTCATGGAGGTATGGTTCAAAGAATATTGAGTTCCTACATAGATACCAGTTAATAGAACCACAGGGTCTAGACTTCTATGCAACTGGGGAATATCCTTGAGTTACAGAATAAAAGATCTTTAGGATCCAGTAAAACAGGATTATCTTAATCTTTGGTAGCAAATTCCTCTTTGTCCACAGAGAACATCAACCTCACCATTGAGCCTAAAATTCAGGCAAAGAGCCTTAATTTAAGATACTGACAGCAAGAATGTCACTTCTCAGAGGAAATGAGATATTTTAAGCTGATCTAGCCATTTGGGAAAGTATTTTGCCCATGGCTGTAGTTGACTAAATAACTCCAAGCCAGCTGAGATTAAAACCATAGTTATCTGTGGATCTTCAGATGCCTTCCCTGCACATTTTCAACCCAGCTTTTTTACTGTCTCGTTAGCATCCTATTTAGAAAAGATGTTGTGATCAGACCAGCTTGCCCAGTGATGATCCTTCTAGCCACACAAAACCTACAGTCCAGTTCCACATGCTTCCAATGGTTGAATTGTCAAAGTTTGGGGTTCTCCTCAATTCTTGTGCTTACCCAATGTCTGATACAAAGTTCTTTCACAAGGAATGGACAGAGTTGCACTTTTATTACCTTTGATAAAGCTTAGTTACTTATATATTATAGCTGTAGATGATCTTCTAAGAACATATTTCTTTAATTTTTTGATGTTTATTTATGATTGAGAGACAGCGAGAGACAGAGCATGAGCATAGGAGGGGCAGAGAGGGGAAGACACAGAATCTGAAGCTGGCTCCAGGATCTGAGCTGCTGGGACAGACCCCCTTCGAGGGGGTCGAACTCACAAACCGTGAGATCATGACCTGAGCCAAAGTTGGAGGCTTAACCAACTGAGTCACCCAGGTGCCCCAGAACATGTATTTAACTAGACTGGGTTCTGTCCTTTACTTTCTTCCTTGAAGAGAACTGAGAAATATATAAAAGCAGTTTTTGATTGTACTTTTTTGTTGTCACCATTTTTAAAATGTTTATATTTGAGAGAGAGTAAGAGAGAAGCAGAGAGAGAGGGAGCTAGAGGATCCCAAGCAGACTCAGCAGACTGTGCTGAGAGCAGAGAGCCCAATGTGGGGCTGGAACTCACAAACCCAAGATCATGACCTGAAGCCAGACTCTTAACCAACTGAGCCACCCAGGTACCCCTTGTCATCACTATTAACCACAGTCAAGAGCTTTACTTTATACTAGTCTTGTAATAAACATGATATTATCTTCTCTGACTTCAAATGAGCTGGGTCATATTGTTCCATTTGGTAACATATCACCTATGGCTTGTACAGACAGAATACACTTCTTGCAGTGCCCTTATATACACAGCCCATGCCCACTCTCTAGAAAAGCACCAGGTACTTATGCAGAAAGCATTCCAAAGGGATCTGGGGTCTAGTCCTCTCTCACTTTGACCCAACTCTGTGGGCCTCACATTCTGCAGCCATAACCTTAAGTTACATAAAATTCAAACTCTGTTGTCACTTTTTCAGTTTTTCCTTTTTAATTATACTTGACCACAACCTCCCATATAACTTTCTGGAAACTTCTGGGATCACTATTAACTGCATTTCATGAGAAGAAATGGTATTTACTTAGAATCCTCTCATAAAAGGGCCTGTGCTGAACATCAATCTCTCTTAAAATACTTCTCATGTTAAATGTAGACTTTGTGTCTCTGCTTCTTTGCTTTAGCAGTCGCAGAATGTTCTTACTCTAAATATAAAGTTATAAAAAAAAGCAAGAAACAATATTTTCTTTAATTAGCTTCTTCCTTTGGGGGTTTTAGAAGAGGGGTTATGACTTGACAAAGATCCTTCCCATCTGTTCCTGTTTGTTTGCTTTTATTTTGACTTCCTCTGGTTGTCTTATCAAATATCACATGAATCATTAACATTTGTTTTCATCACTTGTTTTGGTTTCTCTTACTCCGCATGATTAAGACATGATGTTGAGAGAAACTCAGGACTAATATTAACCTAATAGTCTTTAAGTAAATATTAAACCTTCTGGATACATGATCTTATATGTTTGCCTTCTGTTATGTTAATATTTTCCTCAGCTCCAGAGTCGTGAGATATGTGTACATGCATATTTTGTGAAAGCAGCAAATTTTGTTAGATTACAGGTCTCTGGATATAAGTTTTGAACAAATAGATGCCATTTTTAATAAAGCTACTTCCTAACAGGAAATGTCATTTATTAAGCCCTTTGTGCAAAAGAAACATGTAAGAGATCCTTGTGAATGTTTGCAAGGAGTTCTATTCAAAACTAGAATATATACCTATTTGCACGTTATGCAATCCCTTTCACTAACAGACTCCCTTCTTAGTGATTTCATGTAGTTTTCATACAGTGGAAGAATTGAATTTCTGGTGTCACCCAACTAAGCACTTTGAAATTGTTGCAGTATTTTTGCTATCTTCTAAAATACAATCTTATTATATAATGTCATTGTTATTGAACAAGTTTTGTTAGTTTTTTTTTTTTAATTTTTTCAATGTTTGTTTATTTTTGAGAGAGAGAGAAACAGCACGAGCAGGGTAGGGGCAGAGAGAGGGAGACACAGAATCGGAACCAGGCTCCAGGCTCTGAACTGTCAGCACAGAGCTCGACATGGGGCTCGAACCCCCAAACTGTGAGATCATGACCTGAGATGAAGTCAGATGCTCAACCCACTGAGCCACCTAGGAGCCCAAAGTTTTGTTAGTTTTAAAAATAAATAATCAAGCTATTCGATACTCTAATTTTAGAGTACATATAGAAAGAAAGCTAGATTCTATATCTTTGTATATGTATTAGACATTTCCAATAACTACATATAATAATACCTGCAAAAACATTATATCAAAGTACTAAAATTAATACATGAACACAAAACAAACCAAAATTGGAAATTTTGTGACAGATTCTGTATTTCTTCCTCCTTAGACAGCAAATAATACACCTAATGGCATATACTGTATGCTTAATGATCTGATCTGATGGCTTCAAATTTAATATTAAAACCTGAGATCCAGTTTTACAAGGAATTTTTAAAAATTTAACTCTATCTATAGATCAAAATCTTCATCATAACAATAAATAGCATACAAAAGTTTATACCCTCAGTAAACTATTCTGTGATCTAGATAATTTCTTATACACCAAATTATAGCTTTAAGCATCAAATGACAGTGAACTTTGGAACTATTAGGAATTTGTAATTTAAATAGTTTCATTCACTCCCTACTCCCCAACGCTCTTAATTAGAACAGACTTTTTAATTAAGTACTCCCATGCACAAAGTGTAGCTTGATGATTTTTTTGTCATATCAAACTCCCATACAAAAGCAAATAATCATAGTGTTAAAGGAAGTTTTTTTTTTTTTTAAATCAAACCATCAGAATTCTAGTTCTCATTTCAGTTTATTCGGTTGAAGTTCTGCATACTAAAAAAAAGACCCTGTCTTGGGGATTACAGCGAGGAATAGATCTGCAAGGCTGTGAGGCTGATGGTACTGAAATTCAGTCTCTTACCTCTACAAGTCAGATACATTATATTTTCTCCAGTGAGGATCCGATTGCTTATTAAAGGAAAGTGCCATAGTGGAATGGACGTGAAATTTGGGTTCACACAAATATCAAATCACCGCTCTTTTATTTGCAAGCTCTGTGAAAATGTGCAAGAGATTTACATTTTTCAAGCTTAATAGCCTACTTTTAAAAGGCACTAGGAAGAACTATTATGGTCAGTTGTTGGGAAGTTTAGAGTTAAAAGCTATAAGTGCTGGACCACAAGTGCTCAGAAAATATTAATTATACTCATAATAATCAACATTTCCTTTATTGCTGGTTTAGTTGATTTTAAAGAAAAGCTTCCATCCATTTGAGTCATCAAGGAACAGTTGTTTGGTAATCCTGGTGCAGCATCAGGAAGAAACAGAAAACATCTTTCTGCAATCAACACGTGTAGAAATAAATAAACACTATCTGAGAAAGGGCGATGGGTGTGAGATTCTCTAGTTAGAAGGTGAGTAGAATGCACAAAGGGCAACCCTTAAAACCAAATATATAAATTAGGCCCCTGAGTTCACAGATTAAGCCACACACCTCTGAATAATGAAGTCTTAGCTGTGGAAATACTCCAGCAGTTGTAATGACCTTCATTCTGGAGCTTGTTTTTGTAGGGCCTTCTCTCTGGCCCCATGGCTTTGCCTGCCGTTTGAAGACTCAAGGAAGGGGATTATTGAAACCATTATTATATAACATAAAACCATAGCTCAGTTTGAATTATGGGCCCATAGATCTTTCCTCGCACCCTCACCATTCTACTTTCACTCAGGTTGTTTGTTATCAAAAGGCCGAGATAGACTTGTGGTCCCATAATTCAGAGGCCTGTTGTTAGCTCTCTGGGCACATACACGTGCGGCTGTTTGCTGTGAATTGTGGGATGAGTTTAACTTCTTTGGAGCAATATAAAATCAGTTAAAACTTTTTTTTTCCTTATAGACTTTGAATTATCCATAAGTATGTTTCAACAAATATGAGAATCAGAAAGTAGACCTGATTTGAAAGTTAGGCTTTGCAGTCAAAAGGAGGGTGAGTTACTCTCCAGGGTCTGTCTCTGCCTGGTGTATATCTGCTTCCAGTTAATTCCAAGGCAGATAATCTCCGAGGCCTAAGTATTATTTAATCATGGAAATGCCTTAACTGTAGCAGGTGGGATCTGTTTTATAGCTGGCAGCTTTAATGCTTGATGCATCTGTCCATCTGTTAGGAACATTAGTCAAAAATGCAAGGAGACATTTATTAAAAGTGGAATTATAATAGATCAGATACTGAGTACATAAATATAATGGATATAGTTTTTATAAATGTACTTTGTACATGATCTATGGTAGATGCTTACAAAATAATTATTTCTTTTATGCTTTTAAATGAATATAGTTTAATCTTAAAATTTAGCTTCAGGGGCGCCTGAGTGGCTCGATTTAAGTGTCCAGCTCTTGATCTCAGCTCAGGTTATGATCTCACAGTCCATTGGATCAAATCTTGCATCAGGCTTCTGTGCTGATGGCGTGGAGCCTGCTTGGGATTCTCTCTCTGTCTGTCTCTCTCTCTCTCTCTCTCTGCCCCTCCCCTACTTGTGCCTGTGCTTTCTCTCTCTCAAAATAAATAAATAAACTTAAAAAGAAAGTTAAAAAAATAAAAATAAATAAAATTTAGTTTCAGATAGACCTTTAAAATGTTCAGCTTGAGGGCACCTGGCTGGCTCAGTTACTATAGCATCCACGTCATATGTTCAAGCCCCACATGGGGCATGGACCTACTTTAAAAAACCAAACAATAAATAAATAATAAATTTCTAACCTCCCCCCAAATTATTTTTGTTATGTAAGCACATTCATTCATCTCTCCAAAAGTTTAACATTTGGGATCGCATTAAGCGTTTAAGGCAAGCATCGTGCTAAACACTGTCGTTCTAATGCTGGTGGGACGGGATAGAGCTGCTGCCTGTGTGGTTCTCTCCAGGCAGCAGGCTCCCGCGTGTGACTTCAACGTGAGACAGTTTTGTGGATTTAATTCCTAGGATGTTTGTCCTGGAGAATAAATAGGAATAGGAGTGCTCTATAGAGAGGGGTTCCATACAGAAAGCAGGAAAGGAAGCAGGCAACGAGGAAGTGCTTATCGCCTAGGTTTCTGAAAGGAAGAACAGGCCTGGATACTCCAACATAACACAGAGCTTGATGTGTCCTAAATGCAAAGGAGAGTCAGGGTCATGGGGTGAGGGGAGAAGGGCGTCAGATAAGATGAGAGGGGAAAATACTAGACATTTGAATTTGGAGTAAGTTGAGGATGTCTCTTGTCCAACTATCTGATGTTGGAATGCTGGGAAATATTGTGGGCTTTGTTTTTTGAGAAGTAAGAACGGAATGATACTCGCAACATGATTGACTGCATAGCAGAAATGATGAGACAGTTAAAAGGAGAAAAAAGTTGGCATAAAGTAATTAAAGGCTAAGAGGTAGAAACTTTGGTAAAAATATGAGTCTTCTCCTTCTGAAACATTTATTACTAGATTTTAATAAAATGTATGTTGCTTTATGTAGTAAAAAATCATTAGGATCAAAGTTATCTTTTAAAAGGTACAATGTTTAGCCACATTGTACTAATTATACAAAAGGCTGAATTTTAGCTTATTTTATAACACCAAGTTTATTAGGTTTATTTACAACGTGAATATTGAAATCCCTGCTAAACTGAAACTAGAAACTGAAACTATATATTGTGTGTCTATATATATAGTGTATTTATATATGATATAAGTGAGAAAAATCAGTTTGGTCTCCCAGGTGGGCATTATCAAGCCAAACAGAAGAAATCGGATCATGTTCCATGCAAAAACCATAATTATTTTATAATATGTTAATATGGCACTGTCATATCCTTGCTTAGAAAGAAGTTTTTGTCAAAAATGTTATGGCTTTAATATTGGTATTTGATTAACACTTGATTTAGGAAATTCCTATATTTACTGAACAGTGTAATATCTGTTTCTGAGTTATAGTAATATTTACTATTAGTGAAAGATTATCATTACAGACCAGGAAGTCACGTGTTTTTAGACAACATGTCTGAGATGATTACCCAGCGTAGTTTTGTATGCTTTTAAGTCATCGTTAAAAAAGTAGAGTTCAGTTGGATTAATGATACATGTGCACTGGTGACTCTCAGGTTATATCATATCTAAAAATGTATGCTTCTTATGGGAAGCAGATATGCATTCTCTTTATTAGAGGTCTCCTACATTAAAATATATTAATTATACATATTTAGAGACTTCCAAGGAAATGTTATTATTAAAGTTGAACTGGATTAATTTTATAAAGGCAACCAATACTTGATACACCTTATTGGAAATTAGCCAGCATGTGGGGCGCCTGGGTAACTCAGTCAGTTTAAGTGGCCAGCTCTGGATTTTGGTTCAGCCGTGATCTTACGGTTTGTGTGACTGAACCCCACTTTGTGCTCTATGCTGACAGCATGGAGCCTGCTTGGGATTCACTTTCCCTCTCTCCCTGCCCCTCCTTGGCTTGCTTGGGTGTGAGTGTGCACACACATGCTCTCTAAATAAATAAACAAACAAACAAATAAATAAACCTTTAAAAAAAAAAAAGAAATTAGCCAGTATGAGACTAATCTTATGGACATTCCTTTCCATTTGGAGAAAGGCAAATGGTGGATTTTGGATGATAACAATATAAGATGTTAAATTAAATATATATATATATGTATATATATATTTAGATTTATATTATTTATTTATGTCAATATTTATTTTGCATAAATCTCACAAAACCTGTCTCTGATTCATTCATTAATTCAACACATATTCATTCAACATGTGCTAGTTTATTGGGATATATCAATGAACAAAACAGAGTCTGACATCTGAGAAGTACAACTATACAATTTAGGCTAAAATAAAACATAATATGAATGTAAAATTTGGGGCACACCAATATTTCTAAGTAAAAAAAATGACCTAACATTGGTTTTAAGTTATTTACTAATTACTATGTCTACTACAGATTATGTGAGAGAATGCAATTAGCTTAATGTTAAAGATGAAGATCTGCAAATATTTAGAGTATATATTTCTATTTCCTGGATTTACTGTAGGTTATTTCTGTTTCCTTAGATTTTAACTTTTGAATCTATCAGCAAACATTTACATGGCAATATGCATTTTTAAAAATGGAAAAATTTTCTTTTCTGATTACCTTCTTACTGTAGGTCTTATAACTGGGAATTTAGATATATTTTCTACAAATACAGTAAAACCTTGGTTTGTGAGCGTAATTCATTCTGGAAACATTTGTAATCCAAAGCACTCAGAAATCCAAGCGAATTTCAAGAACCATTGCTTCATTTGTGATCATGTGACATTCAGTGTCATGTACTTTATGTACTACTGGTATTTTAAGACATCACTCATTTATCAAGCTAAATTTTATTAGAAATTTGCTCATCTTGCAGAATACTCACAAAACAGGTTACTTGCAATCCAAGGTTTCACTATATATCTAAAGTTTAGTCCACACCAATGTTGGTAGTTTAGAGGGTGTTACCGTTGAGAAGTAAGTTTACATTTTGTTTTGTTTTTTTCCTATGGATTTTTAATTTTCCATTTCTTAATTTCTGCTGCATTCAAATGTGTTTATTAAATGTGTCCAATATTCAACTTGCTTCCCTGTTTCACATGACTATGAGTTTCTCTGTTGGTAAAAGCTGAGTAGATTCTTTCTTAACATTTAATTGTTTAGTTAATTTCACTTCAAGGAGGAAGGACTATATAGCTCGTTGACAGTGATGAAATAACTTAGGTGGCTTTCCTATAAATAGCAACAAAATGTGCACAATAGTTACATTACACAGTATATTTAACAACACTGCTAAAGGGTATGATAAGAGCTTAGTTTTTCTTGATGGAGACACACCTGAGTGCATTCAGAGAAAATTTCATTCAGCAAGCTTAAAAGAATTAGTAGTCATTCAACAGAAATCAACTAGCTTTGCATATCAGTAACACACACACACACACACACACACACACACACACACACACACCCTTATCCATTTTCTGAATGCTCTGGAACTGATATCAAAATACCAAATATATATTTATGAGAAGTAGAAATTCTATATTCTTTTGGATCACATAAATTCAATGAAATTATGATATTAACGTTGAGAATATGTGAAAAAAATGTTACTTCCTAAACAAATAAAGATCGAATATGATACACAAATTTTATAGCAAGCTACTTAGTTTTTATATTCACATTTGTCTCCCAAATGTCATGTAATTAATTATTTTTTATTGTTCATTTTTAGATGGAAGACTGTATTTGAAAACTACTGTCATGTACTGAATCTTTCCTGTTGAAGAAATTCCATGTTATAGTAAAGAATTTTGCAGACATTCGTCGTTTGAAAAGTTCGAAAAAAAATAAAGTCCTTTTACGGGAACTTCTTCAATTTTGTGTATTAATGTTCTTTAAAAGTTTAAGTATTCTACAAAAAAAAGTTTCCTTCATTGATTTTCATCTGTGGTTCATACCAGAGACCTGAGAATGTTTGTAAATGTACAAGTATCAACTTCTTACAGTTAATAACTGCAACTTTGCTGCTGGACACTTGTATACTGAGTTAAAGACAGGTCTGAGTAAGACCTAGCTGTGTTTTGTTTTTTTTTAATGGAATGAACCATTTTCTTCCTCCGAAAATTCTGTATCTGAGCACATCAAGAGACTCTTGTAGCAGTGGTCACCCAGACTTACAGAATTATGTCCTCCAGAAACCAGCAAGAACACTTGGAAATGAACTTATAGGGGACATAGAGGATTCCTAAAAAAAATCAATAAATCAAAGAGTAATATCCTATTACATTTGATTTTAAACGAAGTGTGGTTTTTCTCCTGAAGATTTTTTTCACATACTTCCGAAAGACCAACAAATGGATGTTGACAACAACCCAGTGAAATAACATTTTGCATATCTGAAAAGAAGCATTGAATATATGCCAAAAGGTTTCACCGAAGGTCTTTTTTCTTAAAAAAAATAAATGTAACATGTTTTCATTCCAAACTGGTAGTGGTATATAGAATTTAAAAGAATAATGATGCTTCTTATTCAAAATGTTGGTCACATGTACAGTATATAAACATAAAACATACAAGGAAGGTATTATGTATGCAGTAGTATACTAGAGTTTAGGAAAATGAGAATTTTAGAAAATATGTTTTGTCACCCTGTTAGTCAGAAAGACACCTTTCTGGTTTTAACGCATGCAGGCATGTAAATATTTGTCTGGAGTCACAGTATTAATGAATGAGATCTTAAGCATCTGGTGACATCAGAACTCTGTGTCAGCCACTTTTATTTGTATATGGAACCCTAGTTAGTGCCCCAAACTGCACTATGGAGAATGGATTGTGGCTGAACAGTAAATCAAAACACCAGAAATATTTTTATATGTTAATGTCATATTATGTTAATGTTGCTGAAAAACAGAAACCTAACAAACCCTTGATGTATCAGTCCAATACCATGTAGCGCTGAGTGATAAAGTTAAAATGTGTTGTGCTTCCCACCCGGTCAGAGGGAAGGGTGCCTATGTGTTATTTTCACTGTCTTTTTGAAAGTTACAGTATGTGTTTTCACTTTTGTGCAGATAACTGGAAGTAAAGCTGCAAACAGTGCTTATTACACACTGACGTTACTTTCTCTTTGTTTTTACTAATCTGGAGTTAACACCTTTCAAGACTGATTTTATGAATCAGTACAGTCGCTGTACATTTTATGATTTTGCTGTCATAAAATTTTATGATCGTAACATTATTTATTACCATGAATAGCAAAATCCTAAATGTCCAAGAAAACTAGCTTAAACATGTTTAAAGATAGTTCCGACTGGGTATTAATTATTCGGTTAAGAAAAGAAATTAACACCATAGATACTCTGGCACTAAGCTTCTATAGTTTGTAGGTCTTCTTTGCAATACTGGAACATGTTTCCTTTGTGTAGTTCACTATTAACCAGCTAAGTCCATTTTTTAATACAATAATAAAGTTATATATACAGTTCCTATTTTAACTTGCTTGAAAGGGAGCAATATTTTTATTTAAAATACTGTTAGTAAATGCTTTGTAGAAACTTGGTTTCCTATGCATAGTTCTTCCATAACCCTCTTTTGTTGTTGGAGCACAAGAGATTCTATTCCTTGTTTGTATTTCCTGCTTTTCCCTGTATGCAGTCTTTAAAGGATTACAAGATTTACAATTGGATGGACTTGTGGCAAGCTTTTGAATCATACATTTTTTAAGAGATTTTTTAAAAAGCCCACAACTGAACCTAACTCGTTAGAATCAGCCATTGCTCTGCTCCTTGCATAGAGTCACCTGGTAAGTAGGTTAAATAGTTTTAAAATACATCCTTTCAAGACCTTTGAGAATGCTTTAGTGTTTGGTTTGATGTAAAAGGTATTTTAGCAAGGATTAAAGAAAGAAGCTATCAGCTATATGTTAAGAGAAAATCTTACTAACATGTTGTAAATATTACAATTCATGAAATGTTATTTTAAGTCTGTAACTTAAGTTTTTTTTTCCCTTTTTTAGTTATACAGGTTGGTTTGAAATTTGTTTGTTTTCAGGTTTTTTTTGGTATAAACAAGTAAAATTGTGCCCATTTTATGGTTTCCATGCTTTTGTAATCCTAAAAATATTAATGTCTAGTTGTTCTATATTATAACCACATTTGCGCTCTATGCAAGCCCTTGGAACAGAACATACTCATCTTCATGTAGGACCTATGAAAATTGTCTATTTTTATCTATATATTTAAAGTTTTCTAAAAATGATAAAAGGTTATTACGAATTTTGTTGTACAAAATCTGTACAAAAATCTGTTTTTACATCATAATGCAAGAATTGGAAATTTTTCTATGGTAGCCTAGTTCTTTGAGCCTGGTTTCAATGTGAGAACCACGTTTACTGTTATTGTATTTAATTTTCTTTTTTTCTTTTCAACAATCTCCTAATAAAACTGTCTGAAATCTCCCCGTGACTTTATTTACAGTTCGTCTTTATTAAATTTTGTGAAATGCATAGCATTGAAGGAATATTTACTTTCTAATGGGAGGCATCTAAAAACAACATAAGTCAGCTCTTTGCAATGCGAGGGGAACAATGCTCAATGATTTTATTTAACATGCAACTGCTTCTATCTCTAATATGAATTACTGTGGTGAAAAACATCATAAAAGCACACTCTGTAGTTATTGTTTAACAAGCAGATTTTCCATATTTTGTTTCTTGCCAGCTAAGCAAACTGCCCACATATACATGATTTATTTATGTACATTTCTCAGTTTATGAAGCTGTTATTTGTACCCTTTTCCTTTATATTCTTATATTCCCATGATTCTTATTTCACAAAGCTTTGTGCTGAATAATGTAAAGTAGACATGTTGATGGAACAAAATATATGATTCCCATATCTATAAGAGTGTAGATTTGTAACTCTAACTCAGTGGTTTGCTTTTGATCTCTATCATTGGAAGAAATGCCGTTAGAAACTTTGAAACTCCAATATCTTTTAATAATATATACACATTTTAATCAATCCAAAATACTGCATTTGAAGAAATATTGGGTTACCATCTCTGTGAATATTCTAAGCATTCCCAAGAGAATGGAAAAATGGATTTTTTTTCTGTCAAAAGAAATTATTTCACTGAACTAACAAAACGTGAATTTCCCTAATAAAAACTTAAAATGTGTATGTGACCACTACCAACACATTTTTGTCTTCTGTCTTCATATGTTTATGTCGGTAAGACTTGTACTAGAGCATCATACAGTCTCTGGATGTCAGTGGACTTGGGTAATGTAAGGTTTCCCCCCATGTGTTTTCATTGGGACTAGCAAACTTCCCACATGAACAAAAGCTATTTATTACTAGAGGAGAGTCAATTACAAATAAAAGTTATATGGATTGCATTTTTACAGTATGAGAAGTAGAGATGTTAAGAGAATTCAAACGTTATTGTACATGGCATTGTAAAAACGACCACTTTTTCTCATGTGTAGGCTTGGTGCTAAAATTTATTTTTAATATGTACAACTGGTATATAAAAGCTGAACTGATTCTCACCCATCCATTCAAACAGATTCATTAATAAAGCCTCTGTTCTGCACAAAGTACTGTGCTAGATGTTGTACTGACTGAAGTGAAAAACTTAACTGTTGTCCTAGAGGAGCTCACACTTTTGTTGGAATAGGAAATTTTACTTTCAGCAAGAAAAGATTCAATGAGCATCTTGTAATGTGTTACGGACACGCAACAGGCATTAGGAGGCTACTGGCTTAGACCCCTTCCCCTGAAGAGGTAACAGCGACCCATCTTGTATGTTTATCTTCTAGAAAATTATTCATGTTTTGTGAGTCAAACACCATTTTGTGCAGGGATTGAGAAAAGAGATGGATGGATACGTTTTCCTGTAGGTAAAATATGATACCAGGTATTCTTTTCATGTTATTTGCATGTATTTCAGTTTACTTGTCTTCAAATGCTTACCAACTTTATTTTGAGGTAAGTAGCCTGTTTAATCATAAAAAATGTTGTTACCAATGATAAATTTCCACGTTGGGACTTCTGAGTATTAGTTGTAATATCCAATTCTAATGACCTAGCAACTATATATCTAGGGAAAAATGGCCTAAATTGATTCAAACACAGAGCATAAATGTTTAAATGCCACACGAGTCCATTGGGCCATGAGTGACATTTGCAGAGACAGCATCCTTTGTGTTTATAGGTTAAGGAGGAGGAGGTTTTGAGTTGAACCATCTAATCAGTTAGGACTCCTTTGGTTAGGGTAACAAAAATTGATTCCTGCAAGTAGTTAAAGGGTGAAAGTAATTTTGATAAAGACAGAGGGGTACACATGGAATCACGAGAGGATTGCAGGGCCCCTCTACTACTTTCACCTCTCTGTTACTCCCGGTGCCTGTTTTCCTTTTCCTCTCATTGTGGACATATTTTGTTTCTCTTGTTCACCTCTTGATCCTGTTATTCAGGAGCGTAAGACCTAACCCACCGAAGTGAGCCAACCATTTTTTTTCCCTGATCCTAAGTCAGATTCCCTGAGAATTTTGATTTCCTCAAGTCCTAGCACATACAAAGAGGGTATCTTAGCAGTACGTTAGATGCACCTAGAGACTTATAGAACTACTTTGTCCAATTAAGTTTGAATCTCTGTGGGTTGGTGCCAAGGCCTCAGCATTTTCAAGTTCCTCAGGTTGAGGATCAGCTAAGGTTGAGGATCAGCTAAGGTTGAGGACTGCTGTTTGGGAGAATGGTAAATATCACATTATAGAAAATGACTAGGAAGCCTTCTGTGGGGGCAGGGACATAGGAGGGGATGGGTAGAGGGCATTATGAGCTATGCAGACACTATAGAAGCCAATCAGTAGTTCTATAAAATCATTAAAATTACATAACATCTGCAAAATATTTAACATTTTTTGGAAGTAGTGTTAGCATTATGAACTTAATTCTGAATATGAATTTGCAATCCCAGTAAGGTACAATAGAAGTCACATTTTTTTTGTAAATAAAATTATCGATTAATCTGACCACAAACCAGCACAGTGAGGTAGAAGTTCTATTTCAATTATTATTGAGGCTTCCTGTATCCGAATGTCCTCAGTCCAAACATTCTCCTCAGTCCATGCCATTTGGAGATAATGCTCAGGTTTTCACGCCTTAGATCCGGCTCTAAGCCCTTCTCTTTGGAGTGCCTCCAGGTTTGTGGAAGCAAAAATTGTAACACGGTTTGGTGTGATTCTAGATGTAGGAAAAGAAAACATTTACGACAATACATTATAGCTGAGGAAGTGTAAAGTGTGTGAAAAGATGTAACATTTCTACACTTGACTTGAACTGGAAAATGTCAATCCATTCAAATCAGGTCTGGTAATTTTTGCATCTTTAATGTAATACCTGGAATAAGTGCTAAAAATGCTATATAAATATATACATTAAAAAATGATAGATACCGGGTGCGTGGGTGGCTCATTCGGTTAAGCATCCGACTTCAGCTTAAGTCATGATCTCACAGTTCATGGGTTTGAGCCCCTCGTCGCGCTCTGTGCTGACAGCTCAGAGCCTGGATCCTCTTTGGATTCTGTGTCTCCCTCTCTCTCTGCCCTGCCCCCTGCGTGTGCTCTGTGTCTCTCTATTCCTCAAAAATGAATAAACATTAAGGACAATTAAAAAAAAAAAGATAGATAAATCAAAAAGGAATCCAACGCTGTAGTAAAGTTAGCTCCCAGAAAAACATTAAATATTTTTTGGTAATTCATTCAATGCTTTAAGCTGTCTTGCTACTTATTTCAAGCCTTGTCTCTGGTTCTTTGGCTGCTCTTTCAACAATGCTAACTGTGTGTCAAATTTTGTCTACTACATTAGGCAACATATAAAGATAAGATGACCAACACGTCTCCAGCGCTATGCATCTCCATTTTCTATTTATTGCATGTATCCACATCCAAGAATGTATTTCAATCTAATATTTTCAGAAACAAAGACTGAACTTATTAAAAATTATTAAAGTTTATTTTTTTAATAGTACCATAGGCTTCTACCCCAAGTGTGGGAGCTGGAAGGAGGAGGATACTAGTCAGTACTTTTCCTACTAACTCTCCTTATTAAATTCCCAAAGAAAAAGTGGCTGTCATTGAGTAGGATCTTTCATTTAAATCTACTGAGCTGTCATAGGCCTGAATTTATATATGCTGAATGGTTTGGGCTCCTTCCATTAATTGATTATTAGTGCTTTTTACTATACACTTTATGTGTGATTTTTCTTTTCCCACCAAGAGCCACCTTGAAACAATAATTGATAGACACCAGGGCCTACATGAAGATAGACAAGTTCTTGGGAAATAGAGTTTTCTGCAATTTAAAACAGCACTGAGCAAGAATGGATAATCTGATCAAAGAGTAAACAGGCAAATGATTTAAAATCACAAAGTATTTTTAGGGAAGGAAGGTCAGGGGCATGGGGAAGGATGTACAAAGTTCTTAGTAGTCCAAAATGAATGATAATTTAGCATCTAGATCTGACAAGTATTTACAACGGACTGTCTGAGGGTTTAAGGGACACGGCCTCACCCCCAGAGACTTTTCTGCATTTGCCTTGCTGCGGCCAAATGCACATATGTTTTGGCAAGTCAGGAGTCCTCCTCAGTGTTAGGCCTAGCTATCTTCTGCGCATTCTCTCATCTTGTGTTCACAGTAAACACTTAGGCATTATTTTTCCCCAACAAACTGAAGAAATGTTGGAATAGTGCCATGAAGGCTGCAAACTATTTGTACCTTTGTCGGAGCAGCAAGCCAAACACGCATCTCTACCATGTGAGATCCAAGCCTGAGACAGACACCAGCCCTTTGTGCCCAATAACCGTTAGTGAACAGATATCAGGTCCTGTGAGTGGTCCCACTGAAGTTTCTTTCCTAGACTTCAGATGAGAAAGATGCCTGTCACCTCCCTTGGGTGACTTGAGAGAACCTTGGACCTGAAATAATCCACAGCCTTCACCAACATCTCTCTTCTTACCTTGATTCCTTACCCCACAACTTAAACCTGTTTTGTAACCTGGAAATGGATGGACAGCTGAGGTAACAGAGTTAGATTTCAAGTTTAGCCTTGCAAGTTCTCATGATAACTATGCATCTTATCTTGGAATGTGGTATCCATTTTATAATTTATTTAATCTTTTTGAAAAATTACTTTAAAAATGTTTGGAGATAATTATAGACTAAATGCAGTTATAAGAAATAGCAGAGACATCCCATGGACTCTTCACCTGTTTTCCCTAAGGATAACATTTTGCAAAAAGATGGTATAGTATCAAAATCAGGAAATACACATTAATATCATCTTTCAACTTTATTCAGATAGCACCAGATTTACATACAGTCATTAGTGTGTACATGTGTGTAATTCTATACAATTTTATTACAAGTATAGATTCAGTTTTATCACAAGGATGGAACAGTACCACAGTTAAGATAAAGAATACTTTAGTCCCAAGAATCACTCTTGCTATCCATTCATATCTACAACCACTAATTTCTCTCCCTCCCTTTGTCCAGGGTTTTCCAGAGAAATATTACCAATAGCATAAACATGTGCTCTTGCGCGCGCGCACACACACACACACACACACACACACACACACACAGAACTGCTGGTGCTCATAGGCTTTATACAGTATGGAGAGCCTCCAAACGCTCCTACCCCTGGGGTTCCTGTGGCCTAGAGAGAGGGAGTGGGGGAAATTCCTGCTGATGCCTGGTCTATTGATGGGTCTAATTGGGGCAAACTATCCACAAGAAATGTAATCACTATTCAGCCCGACACTGACACCATCTGGATGGAAGCAGAAATGGACCACAGCAGGCAGGGGGCTGAACTCTGAGCAGTTTGGCTGGTGATCACTCATGAGCCTTGGCCATTAACCCTTTGTGCCCTTGGTCAAACTGCTCACAAGAGATTAGGCCTATGGCTTTGGATAATGGGAAGCCAAGGAGTGGATGATCATGAATGGGCCCTTGTTCAGTTGGGATATATGGAAAGACATTTAGTTTCATCTGCAAGAGCCTGAGGCAGTTATGTGTTCTGTATCTCAGCTCATAAAGTGCTGGTTACACCTTGCTGACCAAGAAGCTGACACCCTAGCCTGGGTCTGAGCCCTACCTAGCAACTGACCCGTCAGTAGATATAGCAGATCAGATGCATAGAAAAGTGGTCACCACAGCATTCGTGTGGGATGGGGTATTGCCAAGGACGTCAGAGTGCCCTTGAAATACAGGCATTTGTTTAATGCCATAATATCATGCATATGTGTGTTCTAAACACCCAAGGTGACTCCTAAAGGAATCTAGCGCCATCCACCAGAGTTCCCAACTGGTGAGGGATCATATTGGCCCCTCCCTTCAAGTGATGGTTCAAAATTATGCCTTGGTTTGTGTGGACACCACGTCTGGCCTAATGGAAGCTTTCCCGTGTTGCCTCCCAAGCCAGGCTATCACCATTCGGGGATTAGAGAGACTGAGGGCCATGTATGAATGTCTTTGTCGAATAGACATTGACTGAGTCACTTTGTAAAGGTTCTGGTGTGCAAGATTGGGCAGAAGAACATGACGCTGAATGGAAGGTCTACATCCCCCATAACCCAAGAGCAGCCGGGTTGGTAGAAAGAATGGAATATTAAAGCAGCAGATTGAATTGCTAACAAGAAAACCATCTTGGCTAGGTGGGCTGCGTACAATCCCAGAGTTTAATACATTTTGCCAACAAAAAACCATCCTGGAATGCAAGGATTTATTTAGTCTGAGGCAAGGACAAGTCTTATTACTGTGTAGCTTGCAACCGGGGGAGACCCAACTTTCGGCTACAAACGGAAGGAACTCTCCAAAGGCGAAGTTTTAAGCTTGGGGTGAAATAGGCAGATCCTGCCAATTCTGGGCCCTTTGTGGAGATTGGTCAGATTCAAGTCCCTAACTGCAAGCTTTAGGCCCAGGGTGGCAAGCCGGAGGCAGCTCACTGCTTCTGGTAGCAGTTTCATGATGTGGCAGCCACCAAAAAGGATGACAGGATGTGTGTCAGGGGGCTTTGTGTGAATTTTGCTCAGTTCTGTGCAAATTTGTCACCTCAGGCTGTGCTGACTGGTTTTTGTTTCTCAAGGTCATTGGATCTGATTAAAATTTTAGTTTCTCACCCTTGACATGAGGGAACCCATGTTGTCTGTCAGTTACTGCTGTCTTATCCTTGGGGTCTTATGTTCTCAATCTGAATGATCAGCCAGAAGGGGCTGTTACCCCATATGACAAATTGGGGAACCCTGGTGAGGTACACAACATGTAAAGGTATGGAGGTCATAGAAAACGGCCATAGCCCTCTGGTAACATGGATCAAGGTACTGTGCCGCTGAAACCACCAAGTCTCATCCTGCCTGGGGAGAATTATCTACCGGGATTGCAGTGGAAGGTCCCCTGGGGATGGGTTCCTTCAAATCCCTGGGTGCGGGAGGCGGGGGGTACTCCTTAATCTCTACTGGGATCCTATTGTCCTGCCCCAAGCCAGGCCTGTTGAAATACACTAGACCTGAAATGGAACACACACCAGAGAAACACGGGAGAAGATGGTGGGGGGGGCCCGTCCGGCATACACACCCCCCTAGTCCATCTCCTCATGTCTGACAGTGCTGCCTTCCCTGGCCAACATTTATGGTGTGCACAACCAGGTCAGGTTTCTAACGCTGCCAACCTCCCTCTCTTCAAGACCAGGATGCTACATTCTGTTTCCCACTGGTACAATCACTTGGCCCCCATCTCTGTTCCCTCCACTGGCCTGGAGAATAAAATAGCACCCCCAATTCACCCAGCAAAACGTAAATGACAGCCAACAGAGCCTGTCCTTAATAAACGCTGAAATGTCTGTAATGAAAACAGCTGCCCTCCAAAATACAGCAGCCCTGGTCATGATTACTGCCTCACAAAAAGTCACCTGTGCTGTTATCCAAAAAGAGTGTGGTGTGTTCACACCTGATAACACTTTTTCTAAACAGCCTGAAAACACGAGTAAATGTCCTGAATGGTCCAACCCCAAGCCTGGGAAACCTACTAAATCAGTGATTCCGATCTTACGGTTCTTAGTGGGAAACAAGTTGTTACCTATTTCGGGAATGATTGTTTCGATCTGTGTTTCCTCTGCCATGTATTCCTGTTACTGCGGCTGCATCCGCCTCCAGTGCACGCGGAGAGCCCCAAATGAGCCCCCTCCATGCTAATAACTGCTCAGGGCCGATCGGGGTGTGTAGGATTGTAACCGCCAGAGGGTCGACAGGGCTGGAGAGTTGGAGGAGGTCACCCGGAGAGCAAGACCTCCAGTTGACCCGTCGGGATCCAGGCCAGTGGAAGCTCCTCACTCCTTCTCGGTCCTTGGAGAACATGCTCCGCCCACCGTTATGCGCGAGCGAATCTCCAGGACGCAGCCTTGAGAGAGCAGCGCTGTGACCAGGAGGGTGGCGTGGCCTCCAGATAAACTTCGATGATTCGGGCCTGCAGATTCAGAGATCCACTCATCTTGCTGCTGGGCGAGACCAGCCTCCTAAGTAAGCTCACTTGCTCCTTAGAGCCGCTGCCTGCCGATCTGGGGAGGCCGGCGTCTGGGTTCTGTCTCTCCCTATCCACCTTCTGGGGCAAGGCCAGTTGCCAATTTCACCAGGGAATTCTCCGCTGGGAACCAGCGTTTACTTTTTGGTAGCCTTGAAGTATCGTTATTTGACCGTCTTCTTGGGGGTGGGGGGAAAAATAGTTCTACTTAGTATAGCTTTCTAGGTTCTTAGTAACTTTGTATTAGCAATTTGTATGTTCCACTAACCAACGGAAAGGTAGTTTAAATGGGTTTTTTTTTTTTGGTAGACATTTTGTCTTTCTCTCTGATGCTTTTAATAAGTTTAACGTGTCTTTGGTGCTTTGCAGCATGAATACAATGTGTGTAAGTATGAACTTATTTTTATTATATTTGGAAACTAATGGGCATACAAAATAGTTGAGGTGTTTTTCTGTAATTTAGAAAATTCCAAGACATTGTCTCTTCAATAATGCATATAGTGTATGTATATGTGTGTGTGGGTATATATATATATATATATATATATATATACCCATATATATGTATGTAATACATTAATAAATTCCTGGAATTCTAATTTAGTTCTAAGTTAGACTTGTCAGACTTCTAGATTTCTTAACCTCCGTTTACGTATGCCATTTCTTTAATTCAGCTTCCTTCTATGTAATTTCTTCAGATTTATCTTTCAAATGACTAAGTGTATTGAATTGTTAATATTCATTATATTTTCAGTTTTAGAAATTCTATTTAGTTCTTTTGAAATAGCCTTAGCCATTCTTCACAGTCTCTATGTGCTTATTTCTTTATGTTATGACATAGCTGTATCTATATATACCTCATATTTTTTATTGTTTCTCTTAATCCAATATCTTATATTTGAGATCTGATTTTGCATTCATTATGTTTCTGATTCTGTCTAAAGCCTTGTTTCCTAATCATTTTGAAAAAACTTGAATTTTTGAAATTTTGAGTTTTTGAAATGTTTGAAATTCATTTGATCTCATGTTCATTGCAGTTTTATCTTGTGTAGCTCTTTTAAATCTGGATGAGAATATAATATTCTATGGAAGAATTTTATTTTTTGTAGGTGCCTAGCAAAATTTCAAATTAAATTTAAATTTAATTTAAATTTTTAACTTGTAGTCTCAGTACACAGAGATAGTCTGATATATTTTCAGTGGAATATTACTCAGCCACCAAAAAGAATGAAATTTTGCCGTTTGCAGTGACATGGATGGAGCTAGTGTGTAGTATGCTAAGCAAAACAAGCAGAGAAAGACAAATACTGTATGGTTTCACTCATGTGTGGAGTTTAAGAAACAAAACAGATGAACATAGGGGAAGGGAGGGAGAAAAAGAGAGGGAGGCAAACCACGAGAGACTCTTAACTATGGAGAAAAAAACTGAGGGTTGACGGAGGGGAGGTGGGCAGGGGATGGGCTAAATGGGTGATGAGTATTAAGGAGGGCACATGTCATATGTGAGTGATGAATCACTAAATTCTACTCTTGAAACCAGTATTACCCTATTAAGTAACTAGAATTTAAATAAAAACTTGGGGGTACCTGGGTGACTCAGTCGGTTGGGTGTCCGACTTCAGCTCAGGTCATGATCTTACAGTTTGTGGTTCGAGCCCCACGTCAATCTCTGTGCTGACAGCTCAGAGCCTGGAACCTGCTTCGGATTCTGGGTCTCCCTCTTTCTCTGCCCCTCCCCCACTTGTGCTCTGCCTCTGTCTCTCAAAAAGAAATTTTTTGTCAAAAATAAAAAAAAACAACTTGAACTCCCCGCCAAAGAAAAAATAAACAAAAACCAAAAAGAATAATGAATGTTGGGATGAGCTTGAGCTGTAGGATTATTTCAGTTCTCTCTCTGCCTGTTTGCTGGGAATAAAGAATGTGAACAAATAAACTGGTGAATGTGATTCAGGAAAGAAATAGGAGAGGATAGCGCTGTATAGCCTAGCTTCATGTGAAATCCTCCTGTCTGACTTTGTTTTTTGCTCTCCATAATCATGACCATTTAAACTGAAGCTCTGGGGGCGCCTGGGTGGCTCAGTCGGTTAAGCCTCCGACTTCAGCTTAGGTCAGATCTCACGTTCGTGGGTTCGAGCCCTACATCCAGCTCTGTGCTGACAGCTAGCTCAGAGCCTGGAGCCTGCTTCCGGTTCTGTGTCTCCTTCTCTCTCTCTGCTCCTCCCCCTCTCATGCTCTGTCTCTGTCTGTATCAAAAATAAAAAAATAAAACATTAAAAAAAATAAACTGAAGCTCTGTCACCATGAATTTACAGATGGCTTCAGCTAAAGTCCTTTTGCTCTTACCTACATTTCTGTTGGGCTTCTCTTATTCTTGCTATGGAATGACACCTCCCTGTTTTTAAATATTTAACCCAGAAATGAAAAGCAAAATCTGGTTGTGTTTCATTCAGTGTATCAAACTGATGTTACCAGAAATGAAAAAACTCTTACTTCAAACTTAATTTTCAGACTCCTGAAGTACAACTTATAATCGTAAATAATCAGTTAACAGTAGTTTTCACTTATTCTTGTTATAAGGGATTAATGATATAATATGTAAATTTCTTAGTATAATTTCTAGAATACAATAAATGCTTAACAATTTGTTACTGTTAGAATAATATAAAACATCAAAAACACAGTCTTGGACTCAGGGAACATATATGTTGTTATAAAAGTAAAAGGTAAAATACAAATATGGTATGTTGATTGCAATTCTACAAAAATAACAAAGGATATACAGTGTTAATATGTCTCTTTCCATATTAAAAGACATTTAACATAATATATACATGTATATGCAAATGTTATGTCTTATTGATTGTATTACAAGGATTTACTTTCTCCTTTATTTCTTCTCAAAGTTTCCCGATTTGAAAAATGAACATGTAAATCTTTTTCCCATCAGCAGGAATTACTTGAGTTTATTGATGCTTTTTGAGCACTTGCAACCAGATTTTGCTTTTCGTTGTTCAACTCAAGTTTCTGCCAAGGATCAACTCAACATTTTTTCTTTCTCTTTCCCTCTCTCCCTTTTTCTTTCTCTTTTTTCCTCCCTTCCTTCTTTTTTTTCATTGTCTCTTTTTTCTTTCTGCCCCCCATCTTTCCTTGCTTCATTTAGAAAGAATTTAGAAATAGTAGGTAGTTTTCCAAAACTTCCTTGATGTTGGTGTCCAAAACTTACCTAACAATGAAAATAGTTGTGCATCTGTTTACACACACATATAAGTATATGAATGATCTAGATTCACCAGATAAGTAAATTACTCAAGTCTCAAGTGACTTGTTACTCAGGTATGGTTTTTGGACCAGCAACATTGATGTCACCTGGGAACTTGTTATAAATGAAGACTCTCAGGCCCCGTCCTAATCTACCAAATCAAAGTCTGCCTTCTAACAAGATCCCCAGGTGATTCATCTGTAATTAAAGTGTAAGGAACGTTACTGAAACAGATTTTAAACAGCAAAATGAGTTGAGAGTTCAAACAGTTATTGTAGGGAAAAAAAATCTGTTTCAATTATCTGTATGATTTTTATAAAGTGATTATTTGCAAGGTTGAAAGGGATGGTCAGGATGTTGAATTATCATTGGATAAATACCTCAGTTCTCAGATTTTTCTGCCATAGTTAGGCACTGCCATGAGGACTGCTCACGGGTGATCAAGTCTCTTAAACCCCTGATGAATCGGGAAAAGTGTAGTACTGCTCGTCATTTAAAGTGAAATCATTGTCCAAACAACAATAGGACTTTTCAAATTAAGAAGAAAATCCCACATCTTACCATGTGGCTTCTCACTTTCAATGCCAGTGTCTATGTATGCACTCGCTTGTGTTTGTAGATTGTTTTATTTATGGCAGGCTATGGCGTGTGCATGGGCAAAGTTACAGTGGGAAGGGTAGGATATTTGATGTCTTTGTGATCATTGTTTTTAAAGTATAATGTTGATCTAATGATAATTATGATTATTTTTTATTTATTTTTATTTTTAAGTATAATTTATTGTCAAATTGGCTTACATACAACACCCAGTGTTCATACCAATAAGAGCCCTCCTCCATGCCCATCACCCATTTTCTCCTCTCCCCCACCCCCCATCAACCCTGGTTTGTTCTCTATATTTTAGAGTCTCTTCTGGTTTGCCTCCCTCCCTCTTTGTCCATGGGGGAATGGAAGGGGAAACATAGTTCTAATTATGATTATTAGTAAGAATTCTAACTATGAAACTTTCTAATCATGATTTGTAAATGCTGCATCACATCCCATTGAGTTGATACACAAGGATTATTTCGTCTTTCTATCTTATATGGAAAGTCAGATAGGTTCCAAGTTTTGCTATTATATATATTTTACTAGTAAACATTTTTGTACAATAGTGGAATTGCTGGAATCAAACATATTCAATATTATAGGTTGATTTTTGTTTTTTCTAATACACTGTTTTAGGGCAGTTTTTGATTTCACATGTGTTATTTTAAAAACAGATTTAAGCATTTTAGTAAAGGAAAAGATGTGATAATGAAGTCAATGAGGATGCTAATCGGTATTTATTTCTGTTTCTTCTGCTTACTTTTGGCTAGTGTTTTTCTAGTGTTTTTTAGGGTGAAAGCTGAAGCCACTGATTTGAGACGATAAATGTATCCCATGTATTGTTTTAGGGGTATATCTGGTGGTTTCATTTCGATTCAGTTCAAATTTCTTCCTAATTTCTCTTTTGATTTCTTCTTAACCAATGGGTTATGTATAATTGTGTAATTTAGTTTCCAAATATTTTTTCAAATTTCTGATTATAATGTTGCCAGAGACGATACTTTGATTTCTAATTTTATTATAGTGTTGATTTCTAATTTTGATTTCTAAATTTGATTCCTAATTTAATTGTAGTGTTGCCAGAGAGTATACTTTGTAAGATTTGCATGGTTTTAAATTTATGAGACTGATTTTATAACTTAGAATATGGTCTATGCTGCAGATGTTCTGTGTGTACTTGAAAATAATGGATTTCTCTATTGTTGGGTGCATATTCTGTACATGTCAATTAGGTCAAGTTGATTGTTTATGTTCAAATCTGTTATATCCTTGCTGAATTTTGGTCTAATTGTTCTTCTAGTATTGAAGAAGGAATACTTAAACATTTTATTATATTGGCGGATGTTTCTATTTCTCCTTTCAGTAGTATTAGTCTTTGCTTCATGGATTTTGAAACTGTTAATCTGTACATAAACATTTGGAATGCTATGACTTTGACTTTCTGTATCTTTGTATTTAAAGTAAGTTTCTCATGAGAGACTCTTAAATATGGAGAACAAACAGGGTTATTGGAGGGGTTTTAGGAGGGGGGATAGGCTAAATGGGTAAGGGGCATTAAGGAATCTACTCTTGAAATCATTGCTGCACTATATGCTAACTAACTTGGATATAAATTAAAAAAATAAAAGAATAAAGTTACTAATAACCTGCAGTAGGCCTTGCTTTTTTTGTTTAATCTCTTATGATCTGTATGTCTTTTGATTTGATTACTTTGTTTGCTGACATTTAGTGTGACTTTCTATGTGATTTTGTTTAAATCTAAAATTGCCACTTGTTTTCCATTTGTCCATTTGTTATCGTTAATTTTTATGCTTTTTTGCTGTTCATTTAGTACTCTTAGGATTATCTGTTTTCCTAATATATTAGGTTTAATTCTTTTTTATTGGCTTTATGGCTTGTGCTATTCATCTTAACTTATTAAAGTCTAACATAGTGTGTTATTATAACATTTTATGTAAAATATTACAAAAGTATTTTTCTACTTCTTACTTATTGGTCTTTGTGCCATTGTTGCCATATATTTTATTACTATTTGTTATAAACCACAATACCACACTGTTCTTATTTTTGTTAGAACAACCAATTGTATTTCAAAGTAATGTAAATGAGAAAATGTCTTATGTTTACATTATTACCATTTCCTATTATCTTCATTCCTTTGTTTTTTATCTGGTATCATTTCTCTTCCACCTGAAGAACTTTCTTTAGCATTTCTTTTATTGAAAATTTGATGATGAAGTCATTAAATTTTTAATTTCTCAAAAGCCTTTATTGCTTTCAATTTTTGAGGAAAATTCACATGAACATAAAATTCTAGATTGACAGTTTTTTTTTAATGTACTTTGATATTGTTACTCCATTGTCTCCTCATTTACATTGTTTTTGGTAGGAAATCTGTGGAATTTCTTATCTGTATTCCTCTGTAATGGAGCTTTTTCCTCTGTATGCTCTTAAGATTTTTCCTTTATTACATGATTTGTGAAATTTGGCAATGTGCCTTTGTATAGTTTTCTTCATATTTCTTATGCTTGAAATTTGCTGGGATTCTTGGATCTTTTGGTATATAGTTTTCATTAGGTTTGAAAAATTTGGAATCATTTCTTACAATGTTTTTCTCTTTAACCTTTTCTCTTTCTTCCAAGCACTCCAGTGTACATATATTTCTACTGTATAAAGTTGTCCTACTGCTTCGTGTTTTTTCTTCTGCAATTTCTAATCTTTTCTTAATTCTATCCAGTGATATTTTATCTCAGACATTTGTGTTTCATTTTCCAGAATGTTCGTTTTAGTGTTTCATAAATATATTTCCTCTCAATATATTTATTATATTTTAGTACATGGAATACACTTACAGTAATTGTCTTAATTCCCTGTCCTCTGATTCCAACATCTATCAGTTCTGGGTGATTCTTAATTGTTTCTTTCTGTCTTCCTTGTATCTTAAGTTTTTCTGCTTTATTGCATGCCTAGTAGTTTATTATTATATGCCAGTCACTTTAAATTTTACCCTATTAGATTTTGAATACTTTAAAGTCTTATGGGTATTCTTGAGTTTTTTCATTTAGATGCTGTGTTGAGGATCCTCAAGACCAGGCCAAGTTTCAGTGATTATCTAGGAAAACACCTGGTCTCAGCGCAGAGTCACACTCAAGACCGACTTATGATGAGGAAAGGATTTAAAAAAAATCAGCAACGAGTAAAAGCACATGGGACACAGACTGAGGGAAATCAGGCCCAAGCTTCCAAGGATGCTCCCAGAGTGGAATCACACTGGCTGCACAGAGGGCCCAGAGATGAGTTGTGACAACACCTATGAAATATTGCCAATCAGGAAAGCACCCCAGTTTGTCAAGTATGCAGATTCCAGAGCACCAGAAAGAGAAAAGATGTTCAGTATAAGTCATATTGTCTGTTCAATCAGTTTAGGCACAGCAGGTCATTGTTACCAGCTAATGGTAGGAACTGTCCCTAAATCAAAATTCCCAGGAACCAGCCAAAGTCAACCTTGTATGCACATCTTTCAAAGTACAGCAGTCAGGCCTGGTATGTTAAATTTTCCTGCACAGATGCTCTTAAGTCACCTAGAAATAGTTTGATTCTTTCAGATTCCTATTTACATTTTACTCGGTGGGTTAGAATAGTGTTTACTCTGGGGTTAATTATTTCCCACTACTGAAGCAGGACTCTTGGAGTACCTGTCCAATAGACATGAATTGTAGGTTTCAGAGCCTTCCTGTTGGTAGTAGGCCCTGTTCCCAAACTGGTGAGTATCAGATACGATTCCCTCTTATTCTTGTGTGTGTTTCTTTGCCAGCCTTCCATAGAATCCTCTCACATAGGTGAGCATTTGCTGAATGCTCAGAGGAACTCCTATGTATTCTACGTTCTCTCTCTGTGCAGCTCTTTCTCTGCTAGTGCTCTGTTCTGCCAACTGAGGTCACCTTGTTTTCCCTGCACCCTGAGCTCCATCTTCTAAATCTCAGAGTCCTACAGGCTGTGCCTGTTTTTTCTCCTTGAGCCTCATGCTGCAGTCTTTCACCGTCTAGGAAGCCTTAGCAATCTTAAGGATTCTCTTATTTATTTTCTGTCTCTCAGAGATCACTGTCTTATTCCCAGATGGCCAGTGTCCTCAAAACTTTCTTTCATACATTTAGTCTGCAATCTAGTCACTTGGGGCTGAAGGGTAAATCCAATTCCTATTATTCCATCTTGGCCAGAAGCTAAGATTTTTCAGGAAAGATACATTGCAATAGTTACATGTGGAGGTGTAACATCAGGAGAGAGAGATTTAAATAGTTATATTTTGAGGTCTGTCATGAAGTGAGCCTCCAGTTATTCAGTCCCTACTTAGCCTTCTTCATTATCAGATTTTCTTTTCTACCCCTGGTGGCTCCTATGTTTAATCATCTGAATAGTTTTTAGTCGTACTGCCTTTAATTTTGCTCTCTTTCATATCTGTCACATCCACCCTGCTTGTCTGGTACTGTATATGTCAGAGCCTTTAGAATTTTCTTCCCAAAATGTATCATATTTTTCCACAAAGCCTTCACTTATAGTGTCTAATATGACTAAACTACCCCCCTCTCTGCTCTCGGTCTTTTTATCTCCTTGTAGTCCTAGTTATGAATCAAGTCAGGTGCCAACTTCTCAGGAGGCAATTCTTGAAGATCATTCCTATTCACTTAACCAACAAAGGCCACAGCCCTTCTTGGGTTTCTCATAAGCCTCTGGCTCCATAATTACAGGTAAAAATGATTTATTATTTTTTAAAAATCTTTGACCTATTTTCTTTGAATGTGAGTCCCTCAAGGCTATAAATTCTGTCTTCTTTTGTTATGTCATAGACCTCAGCTCTTGTGAATGATTTCTCATAATTGATTAATAAATGTTTGCTAACATGTTATGAAATTATAGGCTAAATTGGGCCTAAAACCTATTTCCTCATCTAATGTAACTCTTTATTTTATATATTTAAATGGTCGTGAGGTCCAGTGAGAGCAGCAGTGCATTTTAATGAAGCGTCCACAGAATGATTATTTAGGGGCACAGGAATATAGGGCTGAGCCCCTTGGTTGGGGTCGGGGGGGTGCTCAGTGGAAGGTAATAAGTGTCAGGGATAAGCAAGAGCTGCATAGATCTAGGCGGCATCAAACCAAAAGAGAGAAAAAGATAACTGGAGGGTATATGGTACTGCCAAGAATGAAAACATACAAGTATAGACTTTGTCAGTTCCTTTGCTTTCTGAATTCCTAACAGTGTATTTTATATCCCTCTAAAGACTATAGAAGAAATAAGAAAAGCTGAGTCATGTACTTTAGGATGAATAGAAATAATAATTATTATTATAATAAATGTAGCTAATATTTATTGCACACTTACTCATTAACTATATATTGAGCACCCTCCTGAGAACTTGAGCATATAACCCAGTTTAAGGGAGAGGGGCTCAGAATGATTAACAATGTTCCCAACACTCACATAGCTAGTAAATGTCAAAGTCAGGAAGATTAGGATTTGAACAGTCACTGGTTTTAACCATTGGTTTATAATATCCATGACCCTTAACTAATTCTTGATAGAGGTCCACGATCAAGCATTTTAGACCCAAAAAGGGAAAGTATTTTTTCAAATTTAGGGTTATTTTTACCTCTTTTGTAGTTTGAATCAGGGCCTCAATGACATGATTAGAATCTCTTCTGTTTCCCTCCTTTTTCAAGATCATGCAGAAATTCCATC
>NC_043703.1:34326221-34434803 GCF_006229205.1 Suricata suricatta
CCATGCACAGAAATGAGTTTATGTTTATGAATAAGAGACCTAAACTTTGTTAGAGCTAGCTATATTTGAAAGTTCATGCACATATTTGAAGGTTAATCAGGTGGACGTTCTAGCATGGATTTGAGTATTTGTATCCCTGGTCCCTATAATTAAATGTTGCAGACATATCAGCAGATGCTCTGCTTCAACTTCTTATAAAAGTGGGTTCCTAAAGAGGGTCATATTATTTCCTAAGAAAGTGTACATGAAATGCTTTGAAGGACATTCATTCCAGACAAAGACTGTTCCAGATTTGCTAGCACAGTATGCAACCTAAATTCACATTTTACTTTGCAGGATTCTTAATTCAAGTCCAATTGATTTTTTTTAGCTGTTCTGATTCATATTTTGTCCAATGAGGAGTCATATCTGTAGATGAGTCTCTACCAGATACATTATTTTTTTGGCTTTGGAACAAACTTAGATCAATATTAGGAAACATCTTTTTAAAAGTATGCTCACTGTTGTTCACATGTTATGTTGAATTTTGATTTTATGCTTGCTTTCCTCTCTATGTTCAAAAAAGAACCAACAACTATTAGAATTTTCTTCACAGATTCTGAAATGATACCAATTTTTTATACGTGAAGAAGTTAAAGTATTATAAAGTCTTTTATGGACATATTCCTAGTTATATTTAGTAAAACAAAAGTATTTAATTTTAAAAGTCTTGGTTTCCTTGAGAATTTATTTATTATAAAATAGGAGTTTTATTATAAGATAGAAACTTATGATTGAACTACTTAATTTTGGTCAGTTTTATGGGTAAGTTAATGAGGGAAACTTAGATATAACAATAAACGTATTTGTAAGACAAAGAAATATTTTTCTCGGATAATCTTTCTAGAAACTGAAAACATTCCAACAAATAATCCCAGGACACTGTGAGAAAGTCAGTCAGATTACAGCAATTTAAGTACTTCAAATATTTACTTGGTTGAGCCTCAAAAATAATTTTTGTTTAAACATAGTTTATTTTTTTTTTTGTAAATTTGGACAATCAGAGATACACATACTTAGATTATTTCACTTGGACACTCCATGGGAGGAAATCTATCAGTGGTTGAGTTCTCTGAGAAATAGACTCTGAGATAGAAATTTGCATGCAGATATTTATTGAGATGTGCTCTTTGGATCAACAACTGGGAGAGAGCGAAGACAATAGGAATGGGTAAGGAAGAAATGGAGGTTCACTGCTGTCATTAGAAGGGCCTCAGCCAGTTCCCTGGGGGCTGAGATGACTGCAGAGATGCACAACAGAAAGGCAATGTGGGCCGGGCCTTACACCCCTGCACAGAATAGTCGTTAGAGGTGGGTTTTTTCCAGGAAGGGGACATGACCTCAGAGGAGGTGGCTCTCTTGAGTTGAAACCAATATTGGAGACGTACTCAGATAACAAATGTTAACAGTTGATAACATTCCTCCAGCAGCTGGAGGAATGAATCTTGGAGCAGGGGATATGGTTGGCATACCACAGCATCTGCTACATTAAACAAACAAAAAACTAGAGGGGCGCCTGGGTGGCTCAGTCATTTAAACGTCTGACTCTTGATTTCGGCTCAGGTCATGATCTCAGTTCATTCGTTCAAGCCCCAGATCAGACTTTGCATTGAAAGCGCAGAGCCTGCTTAAGATTCTCTCTCTCCCTCTTTCTCTGCCCCTCCCCTACTTAAGTTCTCTCTTTCTCTCTTTCTTTCCCTCTCAAATTAAATAAATAAACTTAAAAAATCTAGAAATGTTTTACCATGTTGTAGAGTTAAAGTCTCAGGATCTAGAACATGGTGCAGAACACAGTGCCTCTGTAGCAGTTGGCATTAATGGGCTTTCTCACCATATATAGAACTGGTGTTCTTTGCGCTTTATATTCTGCTTCATTGTGTTAAACCTCTGGGTTTATTACTGCAGCTACAATTGATACTGGCTGATTTATCTTTTAAGTCATGACTTCTGAGGCTTCAGAGATACCAGAACATTCTTTCTGTGGGCTCTCTGCATCTATACAAGTCAGCTGTCTGCTTCTTGTCTCACATTCAAATTTCCTAGAGGAGAGAATGTTACTGTTGTAGACCATGACTGTTCATCATGAAGTGTGTCTTCTAGGAAGAGCTCTTGTGCCAGGTCCTATTATATACTGCTCTATATAAATGACGCCATTGAGTTTGTGATGTAGCCAAATCAGTGAAATCACCGGACACACAAGATGATCATCTATTTATAAAGAACTTAGCAGAAGGAGAGCTCTGGGCAAGGCAGGTCATAAGAGGATGCTCAATAGGAGTTAATTTAAACTGAAGCTCATTGCCTGGCTTGTTAGTTCATAATGGTGATCCTTTTGCAGTTTTACCCCCCAAAATGTTTGACCTAACAGAAGTTCTCAAATTTCATGGTACACCTGCGTCCTAGGAAGATAGCTTAAAGTGAAGGTGCCTTCATTGTAATAAAACATCAAGTAATAAATTAAAAAAAACATTCTATATCCATTAGGTTGCAGATAACAAAAACTCTACACATAGTTTCAGAAGACAGAGATAGAAAGGAGGCAATCAGATGTTTACAAAATTGTTGGGAGGGTTCACATACCAGATTCCAGGTATGACTCCATGGTAACTTCCAAAATGACCGCTGAACTGGGTCAGAAAGGAAACTTGATCAGGATGTAAGGGAGTTAGGCAGTGTGCGCCACAGTACATGCCATCAGAATGGATGGCACACAGCTTCCCTGTTGGCACTAAAACACTGTGAAAGAGTCAGAAGGATTCCCCACAGCTGCTCTAGGAAAATTCATAATCCTACACGTAGCCGAAATAGGGCCTTTCCTTCACGTGTTCGCTCTTTACACACTCTCATGAGCATATATCTGCTTGTAGAAGATACATCCTACGTGGGAACCTTGGAAAAACTGCTCTCCCTTCTTGTGTGTAGTGAGTAAGCTAATCTGAACCATCTACCACATACTCTACATGAATCAAATGCAGGTATCGATGAGCGATAAATTGAGAAAATTAATAGTGAGATGGCAACTCATTGGTTAGAAGCTAGGACATGCTCACAAAAGGCAAAACAAATAGTGAAAGAAATGACTTTTCTAAACATGTCTGGATTTTATAGTGTTACTAAATATGTCCCAATACTATATAACTTTTTTATTCTCTCTAATTTTGGCTTTGGTTTTGTAAGTCATTGGCCTTTATACAGGTACGGATATAGCACTGAATTTTAGAGTTTGCCAATCTTAGACCTTAAATATTGCAATTTAAACTAATGGGTATTATTGTCAACTACATTTCAACAATCGATTGATTACTTAATGAAATCATGGCTAATATGGCCCCGAGGCATATCCTCCAGAATTGCTCTTTAGTGCCACGTTTCCTGCCTTGTTTCTGAGCTGATAAAGCACAGAAGAAAGAGACAAGAAGAGATAATGATGAAGCAACAGCTCTGAGGGCAGCCAAGCATCACTTAGCAATTGCCTGTCACCCAGGGACAGATTTCCTTCTCTTACTGCACTCATTTGCCACAGGGAAAATTCCATGAAATTAGTACAACATATATTTTTTCTTTTAATTTTAAAATAACAAAGCTGTGTAGATCTATTCTGCAGCTAGAAAACCTGGGAAATGGTATCTTTGTTGGTCAGGCACAAGAGAAGTAGTTCAGTGTGGTGTGTGAAATGCCAGACTATCACAAGATACTGACTGGAAATAGTGCTTTAAAGATTGTATACACCAGTGTGGAATCACAGAAGAAAAGCTAGATATACAAGTTTAAGAAACTTTAGGATATTGACCACAAGAAAGAGCCATGAGAGTGCGTGAGATTAATCAGAGAAACAGTAAAAATTGTGTGATAAGAAGAAAGCCAAGTTGGTACTGACCCTGATTTATGATTTGGGCAAAGGAAGTTGAACCTGGTAAATGTATGACCAATGAAGTAGGAGGAGACCAGGTAAATATGGATGAGTGGTCGTAGTGAATTCAGTGGAAAGTTGGTGAGGTAGATAGAATTAGGAGAATGAAGGGAAGGGAAGGGACAGATTAAAGAAAAAAAGTATCTTGCATTTTTGGTCAAGAGTAAAGAAAAATGGTTATTGGATTAGGTAGACACAGCTGGATACAAGATTGTAAAAAGACTCACCTTGACACTTGACTGTTTGATAGGCCTCCCAGACCTCCTGGGATTCTACTGAGAAGTGGGAAGGTGAGAGCTAGAAGTGAATTTAATTTTTTTGATGAAGAGAGAGATACTTGTCTCTCTGGATCCAGCCAGTGACTTGAGTATGATGACTGGCAACATGCCTCAAGATGGTCCACTGTAATAGGTAACTCCACATTACTGGACCAAGGGTTCCTCAAGTATTTGGCCACACATGATTCTGGTTGTGTCTGTGAGGGTGTTTTTGATGAGATCGATGTATGACTTGGTAATCTGAGTAAACTTGCTCTCTGAAGGTGAGTGGGCTTCATCCAATCATGTGAAGGCCTGAATAAAACAGAAAGCCCAACCACTCTGCAAAGTAAAAGGAAACACCTTCTGCTTGACTAACCTGGGCTGAGATATTGGTGTTTTTATGTCTTCAGACTTGGACTAAAACATTGACTCTTTCCAGGTCTTGAGCTTACCAGAGTTTGAACCAAATGCTGACGTGTGCTCTTCTGGTTCTTAGGCTTTCAGACTCACCATCTTCTATCCTGAGTCTCCAGATTTTGAATGCAGATTTTGGGACTCGTCGGGCCATGTAATCATGTGAGTCAATTCTTTATTTTCTATAAATGCACACGCGCACAAACACAGATGTGTGCACACACACACACACACACACACACACACACACAATATGGTTCTGCTTCCCCAGAGAAGCTAATGAGACTAATAATATTAGTCTCTAACTAATATACCCAGAGATTTCCAGGATTTGATTGCCATCTTTGAATTGATGAGGGACCTTAAAAAACAATGTATACAAGGTAGATTTTTAAATTCTTAGAATGAAAGGTAGTTACTGTTACTTACAAGAAAAAAACCTCTGTGCTGGGTTTTTTTTGAATGAATCTGAAGAGAAAGCCGTTGCTTATGCTTCCAAGAAGGTGAATATCTAGATAAAAAGAAGTGAATTAATGAAAGAAAACATTAAGACTCTTTGAGGGGTACTATTTTAAGGCATTTTTTATTGTTAGATACATTATCTAAATGAATCTTTCCCATAAACAACCTTGCCAGATATCATTACAAAAATGAAGATACAAAGACATGAAGTGTAGGTACCATTCTGAAGTCACACAGCTAGTGGAGAATTGAGCAATACAATTCAGTTTGTCTTACTCCGTAATCATTCCTCCCAAATCTTTCCATTATACCTGGCTATACACACACACAAACACACACACACACACACACACACACACACACACACACAAAGTACCAGGGAATGATGTTAAATACATGGCTATTAGAAAACTATTAATACTAGGGGCATTTTGGTGTTTCAGTTGAGTGTCCAACTCTTGATTTTGGACCGGGTCATGATCCCAAGATCGTGGGGCTGAGCCCCACATCAGGCTCTACACTGAACATGGAGCCTGTGTAAGATTCTCTCTCTGACACTCTATCCCTCTTGCACACACATGCATACTCTCTCTCCAAAAAAAAAAGAAAGAAAGAAAGAAAAGTATCAATATCAGATGGGGCAGTTTAGATCAATGTTTCACAAATATGAGTACTACTTAAAAAATTTTTATGTCTTTATTTTGAGAGAGAGAGAGCAGAGAGTGAGGGAGACACAGAATCTGAAGCAGGCTCCAGGCTCTGAGCTGTCAGCACAGAGCCTGATGCGGGGCTCGAACCCACGGATTGTGACATCATGACCTGAGCTGAAGTCCGATGCTCAACTGACTGAGCCACCCAGGTGCCCCTAATATGAGTAATGTTTTAAAGCATAAGCAATTTGATCAGATCCTATTATCATTTTAAATTATTTTTAATATAGTTACTTTAGTATATAAAAATGTAAATGGATATATACAGATCTTTTACTTATAACCCTAAAAACTAAACAAATTGATACATTAAATGAAGCAAACCCCAAACCCAAAAAACTCCCACTTCATATTATATTATGGTTGATGACACTGTGTTGAAAGTAAATCATTGCTAAAAGGACAAATGTGGTAATGACTATATACTCAGGCCGTTTTCTTTTTGACATGCCCAGACTGCTGTTGGTGATGAAACAAATTTCTCACTACTATCTCTTTTTGGAACTACTATGAAATCTTTTGCATACTGTTCTATAGTGATGTGACATTTATTTCGCACAGAAACATAGTTTACTAAAACATTATATATTAAGGCTTCCTCTGTTCTTTCTCATTTGTATGACCCAATAGGTGGAAGGGTGTGGCATCAAAATTAATGCAAACCAAAATGGCAACCTGGACATTATAATTTTATTGTACTTTTAGAATATTAAGTACTTGTTGAACCAAAAAACCTAGAATACACATAAAATCATTTTTATAATGTTCCAGCTTTATTTGCAAATATCTGTGGCCTGATATATGTTCTTTATGCTCTTCAGTCTCCCTATCCATAAAACGAAGATAAAAATAATAGCCACCTTATAGACTTATGTGACTGTTAGGAAAGTAAATATGAGCTAGTCAATATGAGCTAGTCACTTAGAAAATGCTTTTCACACTCAATTCTCAATAAGTATCTATTATTATTCTTTTTTTTTCTATTATTATTCTTAACTTTTATTCTAAAATTAATACAGACTCTTTTAGAAATTAGTGTTACAGGTAACAAACCTCTGAGAACATGCCATGGGCTCCAGAACTTACCGAAGTCCAGTCTGACAAACCCTCGTTCTGGGTTTCTATACTACCTGGACCTAGGAGCTGTGACTCCCGTACAACAATAGTATACAGAGTACTCATTTCCAGGTTAATTGCTGCAGTTTTGCAAAAGTCATTTCCTTACTTAAACATCTGCATATTTGAATAGGAAATTTTTGCTATTTGCCTTTCCACATGCTCAACTGTCAAATCTTCTGTCAAATTTTGAATATCTATATTTAGATATCCTGTTTCATCACTGGCGATCTGGCAATAGATTATTATACTTTCCATTCTTGGGAAATTGGGACTGAAATGAGTTTGGCCAAAAATGTGGATTTGTGTTGATACACAATTTACTTTTTTCTTATGTATGAATTCTATATCTTTGAGAGTCATCACTTCTTATCAATTACTTTAAAAGCTCCAACTATTTCACACTTCCTATTTATTTGGATTCAATCCATATAAAACTAATGTCAAATTATTCCACCCACTTTTTTTTTTTCAAATTCTATTTACTATGATCCTCAAAGGCAAGGAAATTAGATGCATGATTACATGGGAAAGCAGGTGTTGCGCTGACCCCAGTCGAGACAAACCGAGTCATCTGAGCTGCTCTTGTGAGCATGGACCTATTGAAGCCGCATTTCCACACACCAGTGACAATGTCTTTTTTCCCCAAAGGCAGAAATTGTTTGCTATATGAAACTCCTGGACAAACGAAACTCCGTTTTAAAATAGAGAAGAATTGAGGATGGGCAAGGGAATGAATTATCCTCTTCACTCTCCTCTTCACTCTTAAACAAGGTTTAAGAGAAATTAGTAATTCACTCTTTAAAATGTTTTTGTTTGCTTTTAATTTTTCTCTTGTTAAGAAAGAGAGGACGGGCATAAAACCTTATAAGAATTTCATATGCCACTTATGAAAAGTTTTAATCCACAGTTCCACCCTGATACAAGTTATTAAATGTCACTAAATTTTCTGGTTTGTCAGGATATTTTTTTTTCCTGTTGGAGAAGTAGTAATAAAACAGGGAAAAATAACTGAAACTGCTACTAATCATTTAATATCAGAGTGAATGCACAATTTATATTGCACATCTCACTTGTTCTTCAGGGAAAAAAAGCTCAAAGTTTACTAACACTCAGTTTAATTTGTAGAACTGTTAGGTTACACGAAGTCCCTATATTTATGGATTCCTTGCAGACCTTTCAACAGATCAATTTCGGCTTTGAGAATCAATTTTCCCAGCAATACCATGACTTGCTTACCTACTCAACTACATAAAATGTTTACTCTTATTTCTGGGCTGTGTGTTCTAACTAATTAGTTCTACTGAGTTCTGAACACTTTTTAAATGGTGCATATCACTTACAAGGGCAACACAAGACTGCAGTGTCCAGCAGGGTAAACCAACTTGGTGACAACCTGATTATCACATTATTACTTCCCACCTGAAACATCTTCCAGTACTTTTGTAGTTGAGCTCTCCAAAACAACAACCATAACATGAACTAGAACAACAGTAATAATGTCATCAATATCATGAAGAAGATTAAATTCAGTAAACATAATAATAGCAGTTTACTGATACTTGGCTTGTACTGGATTGGTTTCAGTTCTTTGGAACACAGATGCTACTGATCACAATGTAATTGTCAGGAAAAGAAAATCGGCCAGTCAGATCGTTTGAGCTGATTAGCATAAGGGAAATCTACACTTGTGAACACGGACAAAACCTAGCTTTGCGGAACACAATGAATGTGATTGGCATAACTATTTGACCCCTAGTTTAATGGGGGATTCTTGTGGTTCCATTCTTCCTTTAGAGTCATGGTGTGAAATGAAGGCAGAATGCTTCCATTCTAACCCTTTGGATTTCTCTTCTCCCCTCTATTAGTCAGCTTATAAAGCTTTTACTGCTAGCCCTAAGATCCTGGTTGTGTGATAAAGGAGCAAATGTTGCCATTGGAAACTTTAGTTTGGCTCATTTACCGTCCGGGAAACAACAACAAAAAGAAGTAAAAGAGAAATGTAGTTTGTAAATGTAGTTTGTGCTTTAAAGAATGACCAAAATGATGAAAACCGATTTAACAAAGAAATTTGTGAACCAAATAGACAGCACCTCTCTTTACACAATCAATATCATTTCCTCATCCATATAAAAACTATACTGAGACTGAAACTCACATTTTTTTTACAGTGTAAATGCAACTTACTTGAAACTATCTCTTACTGGTGCAGTGAGTAAATTCACTTTCATACACTTCTACAGAGCGATGTGTCTTGGGTATAGTTCTAACTTGGCCTTGGCCCCAAATAATAAAAATCAGAACATGTGCTTGTCTGAAAATTATTTGCTGAGATTAGTGGCCATAAAATAAATCATTGAGGTATATTGACCACTTATTTTATGGCAGGATCTCTTCTAAATGCTTGCAAGTATTAAGCTCACTTCATTCTCCATATAAGCCTATGAAGGAGAGATAACTATTATCCCCATTTTACAGATGAGAGCAGTGAAGTATAGTGAGGTAAAGGTCCCCTGAGCTCAAAAGTAGTCAAGTTGGAATTCGGAACAGGCTGTCTGGCTTCAACATCTAGTCTCCTAACCACTATGCAACACATGCCAGTACAAATTACCTGATTTAGGAGATGATATGGTACTTTGGAATTGAATTCAAACTCCATGTATTTATTCCACAGACAAACTATGTGTTCTGAGTAAATAAGTTCATTGTCCTGGACACACTTTTGCATCTGTAAGCTAAGAGCATAACGTCTACTTGCTACAACTAATCCTAGCCTATCTTGGTGCATCATTTCTATTTCTTTCCATTGATGTTGTACACAGAACCTAGAAGTTGATTGTATACATTAGGTTATGTGATCTAATCACTCTTCACGAGATAGTATACATTAGGAAAATTGCCCAACAGGACCACACAATGTTTATTTCTGGCTAAACATATTTTTAATTGCATTTAAGTTTTGCTTAAAATGTGTGTATAGTATAACTGAAACACATAGTAAAATTGGAGTGTTGAGAAAGCATACAAATATGTAGCCTTCACCACAATCAGGATACAGAACAGGTCCATCACTTTCCAGAATGACCTAGTGCTGAATTTTAGAGTCAGTTTCTCCCTCCAACCACTGATCTGTTTTCTATTTTTATAACCCTTGCCTTTTCCAAAGTCATTGGAGTCGTACAGTATGTAACTGTCTCAGTCTGGCCTCTTCAGTCTAGCATATAATGCATTTGTGATTCATCCATGTTGTTTAGTATGTCATTAAGGTTTGTTTTTCCTTTTTTCGTGTGTGGAGTAGTTTTCAGTTTATCCATTTACTAGTTGAAGGACATTGGGTTGTTTCTAGTTTTTGATGATTAGGAGTAAAGCTGTTAAGATATTTTTATATTTTAACAGGTTTGGGGGTTGATATAAGTTTACATTCCCTTTAGGTAAATACTTAAAAATATGATTGCTGGGACATATTTTAAGTACATGATCAGCTTCAAAAGAAACTTCCAAACTTTTTTCTGAAGTGGCTACACCAGGGGCGACTCCAGCCAACAGTGAAGGAGGTTTCGAGTTGCTCCACATCCTTCTGGTCTTTGAGATAGTTCGATTTTTTTTTTAATGTTAGCCACTGTAATTGATATAGTAATATCTCATTGTAACTTAAAAATAGTTTACTTGAGGTGTAATTGATATAAAATAAACTAAGGTGTTACCATATCCCAAGCTCTTCTTCGTTATGTAGATATATATTTCCATCTGGTATCATTTTACTTCTTAAGGAACTTTCTTTTACATTCCCTGTCATGTGGGACTCCTGGTGACAGATCCTTTCAAGTTCGGTATGCCTTCATTGTAGAAAGAAATTTTCCCTGGATATAGAATCCTAGATTGCCTTTTCTTAAAAAAATAATACTTTAAATATGCTAACTTCTGTCTTTTACTTATACTGTTTTTAACAAAAATCTGCTAACATCTTTATCTTTGTCGTGTTTATAATGTATTTACCCTGGTTTTAAAAGCTGTTCTCTTTATCACTGATCTTGAGCAATTTGATGATAATGTTCCATGGTGAAATTTTCTTTGTTTTGGGGTGTGTGTCTATGTGTGTGCTTGGGCTGTGGGTTTATAGTTTTCATCATATTTGAAACCTTTGGGGGTCATTATTTCTCTATTTTTTTTTCTATTCTTCCATACTATTCTTCAGGAGCTCGAATTACATATTTCAAATCTTGTGAAGCTGTCAAACAACTTAATGATTCTCTATTCCATTTTTTTAAAAGATATCTCTTCTCTGTTTAATTTTGAATATTGCTATATTCAAGTTCATTGTGCATTGATTTCAAATTTACTAATCTTCTTCCATAATGTCTAGTCTGCCATTAATTCTACCTAATTTAATTTGCATTTTACACGTTGTCGTTTTCAATTCTAGAAGTTCTACTTGGCTCTCTCACCCTCTCTCTTTCACTCTTACTTAAAAATATACATTGTATATCTGAACTTAACTTTCAAACATATGGAATACATACTTTCAGTGTTGATGTCTGCTAATTCTAATACCTGTCTCTGTTCAGAGTCGTTTTTGATGGGTTGATCTTTTTCCTCATTTAGGTCATATTTTCCCACCTCTTTGCATGCCTGGTAACATTTTATTGAGTTTGATATTATGAATTTTAGCTTGGGAAATCCTTGATATTTTTATGTTATTGTAAAATTCCTTAACTTTTCCCTGGGATGCAGTTAAGTTACTTGGAAACAATCTGATCCTTTTAGGTTTTGCTTTTAAGATTTATTAGGTAGTACCATAGCAGTGCTCATTTTAGGATCAATTGTAACCATTCATGTCACACCCTTTTGAGTGCTCCATCCAATGTCCTGTGAGTTATGGGATTTTACAATCTAGTTGGTGAAAACAGGCATTTTTCTTAGTCCTGTGTGAGTGGAAAGCACTGTTCCTCTCATTTTTTCAGATGGTTCTTTTCCCAACCTTGGATAGTTTTCTCACATGTATATGTGGCCAATACTCAGGTGAAATTGGAAATGACTTGTCTCTGGATCTCCAGAGTTCTCTGTGCAACTCTCTGTCGTTTCCTGGTATTCCTCAGCTCACATTTTGCTAACTGAACCTGTGTCTCTCTATTCCATATTTCACAACTTGGACTATCTCTCAAATATAAGGCTCACATTGCCTTTTTTTTTAACTATCTGTCAGCTATCACTGTTCTTTATGTTTTATGTCCAATGTCTTAGAAAACACTGCTTGATGTATTTCCTTTTCTTTTTCTTTCTTTTCTCTTTCTTCTTTCTTTTCTATCTTTCTGCTGTTTAGGGTGGGAAAAAAATCAAGTCTCTATTAATCCATCTTGACTAAAAGTATAAGTCAACTCTGTTCCTTCTAAAACTTCTAAAAATTATACTAACTTAATAAAATGTAACTCAAAAGGTTGAAGAAACTGTAGTAGGGATAATAGTGGAGTATGGAGTATGTAAAATAGATGAGCATTGGAAGCTGGAGCTTAGGTCCTTGCATTGCAAGCAGCTGGTTCACAACCAAAACAATTAGTAGTTGGAGAATTTCAGAACTCCAAGGAAATTTTTTATTGTCCTTATTGTTGTTCATATGGAATGTTGTATCACAGACTTTATTTTGTTTTTAAGGTAGTGTCATCACACTCAAGAGAACCAAAACTCTCACTAGAATCCTTTCTGAGGGATTATTCGTGGGTTTCATGGGTTTTTGCTATTTCCAAGACAGGAAGGAGATGAGTTTTCAAAGTTAGGTTTTGCTAAGAAAATTCTATCAGATGGGGCGCCTGGGTGGCTCAGTCTGTTGAGCATCTGACTTTGGCTCAGGTCATGATCTCAGGATTTGTGAGTTTGAGGCCCACGTCCGGCTCTGTGCTGACAGCTCAGAGACTGGAGCTTGTTTCAAATTCTCTCTGCCCCTCCTCTGCTCACACTGTCTCTCTCTCTCATAAATAAATAAATATTAAAAAAAATTAAAAGAAAAGAAAATTCTGTCAGATATCTTCAGATTTCTAAAGACCAGGGCTGAGTTTTCAGGGAAAGAGATGATGGGCTTAGGGCAGCTGGAGTGCCAGAGGTAAAGGATTGGCAGAAGATCCTGGGAGCAATAAGGCCCATAGCTTGATTGGCTACATTTGTCTTGGGTTTGATGATAGCTGAGCTTATTATTTGATTAGATGTTCTTTAGTTCCAGGGCCAAACATAGGAGAAACAGACAATATTCTATCAAAAGGAAAGTTAGATGTTAGATATTCACATATGTTACATGCCTTCATATCAGTTATATAACTTATCCTCATAGAAGATTGGATTTATGTTTGAAGGAGTAACGATCCCTTAACATCAAACTATGTGCCCTAGTTCTTTACTCCTAAGTTCCCACAATACTGGCAATTAAACTTAAGACCTCAAGAAAGAGACTGAAATGCTTCTCTGTGAGAAACTTGCTAGTCTATGAGGGAAAAGTCTATAAAGACAGATATTTGAAAGCCCCTCAGTGAAGCAATTCAATCCTTATACTCTTACCCTACAGTGAGTTTGACCAATATACAAAGCCCTTCTGGGCATACTCTTTGATGATTCATTTTTACATCTAAAATGATAGCTCATCATCGTTCACCCTGTTCATAACTTAAAGAAGACTCCCCATAATGAAAAATAGAATAACAAAGTAACAAAACACACAGGCAAAAATAACTTGGCAAGAAACACAGGGAAAGGAAAGATTCAGAGAAATCATAATGTAGGTCCTCATAGAAATAAAGGACAGTAATCATCCATAAAATAGAAATAAGATGCTATAAAACATAAAACATATGGAAAATTTAAAAAAGCTCTTAGAAATAAAAATGTAGAGGTTCTACTGATAAATTTTTCAATGGTATTGTAGGAGAGGAAGTTGAGAATGCTAAAGGAAATTCGGACAAAAGAACTAAGATATGAAAAATCTGAAAGAAATGAGAAGAAATGAGATCAATACAGGAAGGCTTATAAGCCATTAATAGGAGTTTAAGAATGGTAATAGAGAACATGCCAAGGTAAATTAAGAAAATTTTACAAAATAAAAAAGATAGGATTATTTAGATGGATTGTATTATAAGGGAGCCCAGCACAATTAATTGAAAAAAAAATCCATACCAAAGCATATACTCTTGAAATTGAAAACTATCAGGGCAAAGAATATAAATCTTTTAAAGAAGGTAATATGTATACATATGCACACATACATACATGCCTATCCTTATTATTCATGAATTCTGTCCTTGTCAATTTGCCCAGGCATTACGACTTATTTATAACCTCCAAATTAATACTCCCAGTGCCTTCTTACCATTTGTGTAAATGCAGAGAATGGTGAAAAATTCAAGTCATACCATGCATGTATTCTCAACTAGATTGAACAAGGCAATACTGCTTTCTGGTTCCATCTCTCCCAATGTAAACAAGTGTCCTTTTCATGGTCTATGTAATGCCATGTTTTTCTTAGTTTTATGTTTTTATTGGTGAGTTTGCTGTTTAAAATGGCTCTGAAGCTTAGTGCTGAAGTTCTGTCCAATAATTCTAAGATCAGGAAGGCTATGATGTGCTTTACAGAGAAAATATATGTGTTAGAGAAGCTTCATCAGTAAGATATGGTACTGTTGTCTGATCAGCAATGCATATTAAATAAGGTATCTTTAAACAGAAACACCTTATAAACAAGGTTATATGTTTATCAGTTGGTTAAAATGTAAGAAAATAGGTTTTTAAGATACTTAGCTTTAGGGTGCTTTCTTTCTTACATAATCGGAACTACTAAGCGATACTCTAAGGGATCATCTGTATTCCCAACATCCTCTTCTTTACCTCCATGATGGGCTAATGGTCCAATTTCCCCTTGGTAGCAAGGATCAGTCACCTTCACCGGCTTAGTAACTCTGTTCTTCCCCTTTGTATTCAAAAGCATGAGGAGCCCAACATAGCTTGTTTAATGGAGTCTTCTAGTTCAGTGGAATCAGTGGAATCACTGTTGTCTCCTGGTGGAAACATTACTCCCTTTTGAACTAAGACCTCTAGGCCAGCAGAGCATAATGTCTAGTGAACAGGAAACATAAGTTTTGGTAGCGGGTTTCTAGTAGTAATAGTGAGTGGTGCCACTCCCATTTTCACCCCTTGACTCCTGGACCTATAGATCCTGACTGTGGGAGAAATAGTACCATATAGTAGATGCACTGAGTCAGATGTTCAGCCCTCTAGAAATCCTGGCCCCAGACATGCAAGGATTTGCTACCTAGCTGGCACTGTAACTGAGATGTTAAAGCATAATGACAGTGTGTATCAAACTAGCTGGTTTAGGATGATGGAGAATATTGTAAAACTAGTGAATTCCGTGAGTATAGGGCCATTTCCATATATGTTTGCTTTAATGTGAGTTCCTTCATTAGATGCAATGCTGTATGAAATACTATGAAGTGGATAAAGCAATTATCTAGGTCCATTGGTGGTAATTTTGGCAGAAGAATTACATATAGGGAAGGGGAATCCATATCCCAAGAAAGTGTTTGTTTCAATAAAAACAAAATGCTACCTTTTCCATGATGGAAGTCCGGTATAGTCAACCTGCCCTCAGGCCACTGACTGAATACCCTGAGAATGGTGTCACTTTAGGGAATTCATATTGGTCTCTGCTGCTTGTAGATTGGGGTCTCACTGATGGCTCTACCTAGGTTGACTCTGATGAGTGTAACTCTGTGTTTCCAAATCCGCACATAACCTCCATCCTTGGCACTATGGCCACATTATTCATGAGCCCATCGGGCAAAGACATGGGTAGCCAGAGGAAAGGATGACTGGTATCCAAAGAATGGGCCATCAGTTCTCTTGATTCCTAAGTCCTCCTTTTGGTGAGCATTCACATGGGACATAAATAGCTTCATGTTTTTTGCTCACTCTGAAAGGTCTATCCACATACCTCTTGCCCAAATTTCTTTGTTACCAGTTTTCCAGTGATATGTCTCCCAAGTCCCTGACCATTCAGCCAAATCATTGGTCATAGCCATTAAATCAGTTTATCATCACATATCTGGCCTTTTTTCTTTCTAAGCAAAGTGAACAACCAGGTGCACTGCCCTAGGTTTTGTCCAATGAAAGATGTCCCAAAAAGGGGCTAGAGCTGTCCACTTTTGGGTGGTTTCTGCGTGGCATGCAGAACCTTCTGTAAACCAGGTCAGGGTCTTTTTTCCTCTGTCACTTTATTGTAGGGAACTCCCCAGGAGGCCATAGGTGGAGGGTGGGAGAAGAAGATAGTATGGCAGGAGAATATGAGCATTTGGGCCACTTCTTCATGTAACTTACTTATACCTTGAACTTGCTCAAGTTCAGTCACATATATATCATTTTCCATTTTGTGATGGAGTATTGCTGTGCTTGAGACCCAGGAAAACTAGTGGTCTGAGTTCTAGTTCAAGTTGAAGCCCTGAGAATGAGAAGCACCGATAGCAAAAGTCCCTGACAGCATAATGCAAGGGTAGGATAAGATTACTCCATCAGTTCAGGCAGGAAGAGGAACTCTGCCTTTTTCTGCTTTTTTGTTCTGTGCAGGCCCTCAATGGATTGCTTGACACTGATCATATTGGGGAGGGCAAGCTTTCCACAGACTCAAATGCTAATCTCATCTGGAAACACCCTCGCAACAAACCCAGAAATAATATATAATCTGGGCACCCAGAATCCAGCCAGGGTGACACATAAAATGAACTATTACATCCGCCAATTTTTTTTTCCTGTTTATCTTTCATCAGTACGTACCCTTTGGGGCATCTGGGTGGCTCGGTCAGTTAAGCGGCCGGCTCTTGATCTCTGCTCAGGTCATGAGTTCAAACACCATGTCAACTCTGTTGTCGGTGCAGAGTCTGCTTGGAATTACCTCTCCTTCTCTCTCTGCCCCCACCCCACTCTTGCTTTCTTTCTCAAAAAAATCAGTAACTAAACAAAAAAATATGCACTCTTCACCCTGGTCAAAAGAGATTCTAAGTTTTCCTGCTCCTTCCCTCCTAAGTGGTACAAAGTTGTTGGAAATAATTTTCTTTTCTTGTTTATTTCCGTGGGCTGCCTGCCTTTCCAGGCTTCAGTCAACAGTACGACACCTATCTTAGAACCGCAGGACGATTTCCACAGAGTAAGCTCTTCACCAAGCTTCCAGTGTCTCACTATACTATTTTTGTTATCTCAAGTTGGAGAGTAAAAGCCTTGAAAATAGAATACTATATCTTGCTTTTATTGTCTTTACTGAATCCAGTATAGTATTGGACATACAAATCCAAAGACTGATTAACGTGAACAGCTTTGGGGAGGGAAAAAGACAATGACCAGGGATTGTGATATTTAAGTCTCCCCTATTCTGTATTCAGAGAGAGAATCAAAGGCAGATTGGGTATCATAAATTCTACAAATATTCTGGAATAGGAGAATACTGAAGGATATTCAGACGTGAACAGTGAGTTATACATTAGGAGGCCAATCTTATGTTATTCTTATGAAAAATTTTACAACAGACTTTAGCTGTCTCATGCCCTTTGAAATGAGCAATCATAACATACTTTCAAAATTAGTCAGTTGCTAAGGCCATCTATTTATTTCCTTACAAACACAAACAATTTATTTCCTAGATTAGGTATTGTATTTTATTAGGTAGAGTTTACCAAATAGAACACTATTTTACTCTTCTCCATAAATCACAGATGAAACAAAACTGTGTGTTTGAACTGATTTATTTCTTGATCAGTTCAAAGTAATTTTCTTCCTAAACCTTTTCTTTAAATCCTTGCATAAATTGTTCAGGAGGTAGATTTACTGAAATCAGAAAGCATTTGGCCAAGGCAAACTGCCCTCTGGCAAATAAGAACATTGGTGCCAAGGGACACTTTAAGAGGCCTTTCTTCTTGCATTTGTGCTGCTGTGTGAAGTTATCCTATTTAAAGGCTGTGTTTTCCCCTCACTTTCTCTTTTCTGTACCATGTTGTAAAAATCCCCATCTCCTTTTAATTTCCCTTTCATTTCACATGATTGCATGGTGTGATCTCTATGGATTTTTACTGAGAAGTTAATTTATGAGACTTTATTTTTTCAATTCTGTTTTGCTTTCTAAACTGTGTAAAAAGGAATCCAGCTAACGAGTACAGAAGAACCAAGTGTTTCAGTTACTTAAATTTAGAGTGATTATGTGTCCTGTTGTGCCCAGAGAAGTCCCAGATTTTGCCTGCTTTCCTAGAGTATTTATTAATAATGCCCCTTTTCAATCTCCAAAGTGTCTGGGTTTAAGTGATAAATTATTATAGCCAATCTCCTGATAGACCACATATGTGCCTCATGCATATTCTTGTGCAACCACTTGGCCAACTGTCTAACTCAGAGTGACAGAAATTCAAATGACAGAAAATAGGAGGGGGAAAAATCCAGCCCACCTTCTTATATTTAAAATACATAACATTGGTGTGGCCACGTTGGCTTTTTGGTTTATTTCTCATGCACATTCGTCCAAGTTGCAGTTCATAAATTGGATTTTTTAAAAGGAGGATAATGCACAAAAAGCAATGCTTACCACTGAATTCTAGCTAACAGAATGAGATATGGAAGCAATTCGTATTACAATTCTCATGTTTATTTGTGAATGCACTTGAATTAAGTGATTGGGAGAGATCGCTGAGAAGATAGTTTCTGTCCCATCGAATGTGCAATATGATTCAGACAATACTAACTGGCCTAGGAAATAAGAGGTACATCTACCATTAAACAAAAAAAGCAAACAAACAGCAGAAGACCAAGATGTAATCTACTAAAGGAACTCAATTAGGCATCAAATGCCAGCACAACAACTGTTCAGCATAGTTGCAAGTCTAAGAGAAGGCACATAAAATGAAATGGCAGCGACGGCAACAGTGCATTCAATATTAGCATGCCTGTGCTTTTGACTTGAAACCTATGTGCTCAGGAGCCTATTCCAAAAAGAACTGAGCCCCTCAGACTTTATAACAAAGCATAATTTGGAAATATTCACCTGAACCCTTAGGAAGCTAGACTAAGAAAATGCCTTTCTATATTTAAGTCAGGTAACAAGTGGGATTATGTATTCCCACTTTTTTTCAGCTTCTTGCAAGTTCTCTACTATCATTCCCAAACCGCAGTTGTTACCACTGTTCAGCCAAGACACTTTTTGATAATAAAAATTCACCTTTATCTTTATAGTGAGTTTTATATTGTCATTATCGTTTAACTGTGGAAAATTTCCTAACCTAGATTTATAGAACTTTCCACGTAAGATGCTTAGTGATTACTTCCTCAAATAAATATGTGATAATATGCTTTGGGAATGTAAAATGATCCCTGGTAAGCCAAATAACCTAAGTAGTTAATCATTATGCATATAATCCACTATTTTCAATTATCCATGCCACTGGTTTGCTACTTTAGCATGACTAATAAAAAGTTATTATTATTGTTGTTTCTTGTTTTCTCTCTATTGAATTACAACTGTGAACAATTCACAAAGAAAATGAAGGATTCATACCATCTCTAATTACTACTGTCATTGATTTATTTGAAGCTGATGATACAGAATTACCACCCTTTGGTTAATGTTTTAGCTTGAAATTAAATATGCCTAGTATTTTTTTTCAGGGCTTGAAATACACCATTGATATATGTATTTTTTATTTCATTAAAAGAACCTTTTGTGGATAGAGACTGTAGAAGCGTATTTAAGGTATGACAGACACCGCTCATTGGCTCTCAAGAGCCATCCCAGTTCCTCATTTTCTGCTCATAGAAAGTAAATTTAAGTAGGGGTTGAGTAAAAATCCTGTAGTATCCTGGAAGACGAGATTCTTAGCCAGCTCCATTATCATATCCAGGAAATAATCTATTCTGGGAATCCCATTCCTTGTAGCCATTTAGGCATGTGACATTTCTGACCAATGAGACAGGAGAAGTCTGTTTCCTGTGGCTCCTTCTCCAGATTAACAAGGTGAATATTCATAAGAAAATATTGTGCCTCACACCCCTTGTTTTTTCTTTCTTTTTTGTTTTTCCAGAGGTACAGTAGCCATGTTGCAGTCATAAGGCAAAAGTCATTATGTCAAAAACCTAACACACCAGAAATCCAGAACAGAGAAAGAGAAGCAAAGTTTTAGCCCTTAAAGAACATCCTGAGCTACTGAGCCATAACTGTATTGTTTGTTTCTTGTACAAGTATCTTTATTTTGAGCTAGCTTTAATCTTTTATTCTTGTTATTGTTGCTGAAAGCCTTCTTTATAGATACACTAAACAAGTGATTTTTCTTCATTAATTCCAGAGTTGCTATTTAAAAATGCTTTTTTTGGTCTTACATTCATTGTTATCCTCTGTGTTTTGATCATAGGATATATAACCATCATCTTTTATTTTATTTATTTTTATTAAAATTTTTTTCTAATGTTTTATTTATTTTTGAGAGAGAGAGAAAGAGACAGCGTGAGCAGGGGAGGGGCAGAGAGAGAGGGAGACACAGAATCCGAAGCAGGCTCCAGGCTCTGAGCTAGCAGTCAGCACAGAGCCCGACGCGGGGCTCGAACCCACGAACTGTGAGGTCATGACTTGAGCCGAAGCCGGACGCTTAACTGACTGAGCCACCCAGGCACCCCAACCGTCATCTTTTATTTCAGATTTTCTCCAAGCTCTGGAACCAGTCTCTCTAAATTATGAAAGTATGAGATTCCATAGGCTTCTTGCTCAGTTAATCAGATGAATGTCGCCTGTATAATCCAAAGTCAACACTGTTTTTTGATTCTAGTAGCCAGGTTTTGGGGTTTTCCTTCTGAGAATGAACTTCACTGGCACAGAATAGTGGCAAGCGCATGGGCTAGTTTCAAGTCACCGGTCTGTCATTTATTAGATTTGTGAATTGAACACATTAGGGAATTTCATGGGGCCTGCTTTCCTTATCAGTTAATTGGAGAAAATGATATTGCTAGAGATGAATATGAAGGTGAAACAAAACACTTAGCTCAGTGACTGGTACTCAAAAAACCTGCTAGGAGGCATGAATATTAGTCTTCCAGAGCTAACCATGTGGAGGCTCAGGAGAACTGAGTAAATCATCCAAGATGCCACACATATAAGGAACCAAGGAAAGGAAAGATTTAAGCCATGTGTCTTTATAAACCGGATTTTTATTGTTTCCATTCTATCATGCTGTCCCATTTCTATGTGTATTATTAGTAAGACCACTCCTGTCTCTTATTTTCCTGAAAGCATCTTTCCTCTCCTGGCAAGTGTTCAGTCCCAACCTCATTCTTCCCCGTGGCAGGGAGGAAGATCACTTGGCATCAATCGTCTCAAAAAAAAATGAAGAGCATTGAAATGTTGAGATTGTTACACCAGGATCCTCCATAGTCATTTGCATGGCCAGCTTGTTAAAACAAAGTCATAGTTTATTGGGGATTTAGAACAACATGTTCTTGGTTTTGTTTTCATGTTTTTTGGTATTCTGAACCACTGAAGTCCAGTGGTTTGGAATTAATCGCCTTTTGTCCTGGTTTCTTTTAATTTCTCTTTAGGAAATAATATAATATAAAGTAGCTTAAGGCATGAGGGGTGATAGCCAAATTGATGGCAGTTCCCTCTGAAAGGTGCTGAAGGATTAAAAGCACAGAGACCTTTCCCCCTTTTGCTCCTGGATTCTATTCTTTTACATCTGGCGCCTTGTGAAGTTGGTAGGCGGCCCTGGATGAATCATTGTTGCACTATCATTAACATAATGCCCATGTGTAGATTTATCAGCAGACGTTCAGTTTGATAAACTGTTGGCATGTAAATATTTCCTTGAAGAAATTCCAGTCCAGCTGCTTTTGTTTACAAATCTATCAATGGTTAAAACCATTGCATGTATTTTTCTCGTTTCTGAATTATAATTACCCGTCTAATTGTGAATTAATTATAAAAGAGGAAGACAAAACTGCACAATAAATACTTCCCCATCTCTGGACTCATGCCAGGTTTCCCCATATTCATGAAATGTAAGATCACATGCCATAACCTTAGCGTTTTTGCATTTGTATGTACAGGTAGTCAGACACAATGCATTTGAAAAATTATTTGATTCTTAGGAAGACTGCTTATTCCCTTGTTTTACTTTCTTCTAGATGCTGCTTAATTGTTCCAAGGCTTTAATTAAGATTAGATTTTGATATGCCAGTCACACTAACATCTCAACTGACCTGAATATTGAATATCTGTCGCTTTTCAATGTTTTCATCACATGCAATCAAAATGATTCTACAGTTGTCTTGTTTTTTTTGCTTTTTCTCCATGAATCAGAGCTACCAAATATATAAATTTAAAAATTAATATAAATGGTAAAAAAAAAAAGAGCAAAAACAGGCTGTGGAGCTCTTACCTGTTCATTTCTGAGTTTGCCTGCGATACAATTATGGTGATGGGAAGAGGTCATCTGTACCGCTCAGACCACCTAAAAGGCATTCCATCATTCATTGTGCCCATGACACAACAGACCTAGAGTGAAAGAGTCATACTGTATAGCCTGTGAAGGCTGGAGAAAGAGAGGGAGAGAGAGAGACTGTGTGTGTGTGTGTGTGTGCGCGCGCGCGTGTGTGCGCACATGTGCATCAAGGGGCAAATCTGAGAGAACCAATTCTACATAGTAGTGCTCCCACCCACACCGCTGCGCGTGAAGAAAGGGAATGTAGGCGATTGTGGAAGGCAGATACAATGTGAGATCAAAGGTGGAGCACTCTTAGCTCCAGAAAAGATCTGTGATTGCTTCTCGTTTCACAGAGCTGCTGCCCTGCTAGCCCGTAGGACCTTTACCAGGCCCATAAGGGGTCTGCAGAAACTCTTCCACAATGACTCTTACTTATCTTCGAATCCCAAGATACAAAGCGCCAGCCCAGAGCGCCAGCCCAGCAAATGTTTATGGAATCATGGAACCCTGGACGTATGCTGAAGATTCCAGTTGATTCTCTCTGATGGTAGCAGGGAAAACTACGGGCGAGATAGTCTCTGGGCAGCAGGCAAAGCTCCGGAGCACATTTCTCTGTCCTCTCAGGCTACTTACCTCAGACGTAGTCACATGATGCAGCAGCCACAAAAACAAGAATAATGATTGTTTGGGACTGCTAAAAGCTTTTGAAGCTTTGTCTCATTCATTCCTCAAACACCCCTCTGAAGTAGAAGATACCATTATCTCAAGTTTGAAGAGAAGGAAGCTACTGTACCATTTTTCTGACAAGAAAACTGAGGCATTCACATGGTGATGTAAGATTCAGTCAAGCCTGGTTCTCATTAACTTTCAAATCTGTGTTAAATGTTATCTGTCCCAGAGATTCTCTTTATTACCTCTGATTTAATCGTATGTGATGTTTTGTTTGTTCGTTTTTTGTTTTTGTTTTTGTTTTTGCTAAAAGGGCGTACACTTTGATTCCTACAGTAGAAGGTAGGTGCCTAGGAAGAGGCATTTAATAAACACTCAGATTACTTCAGCTGAAGTGACCTTATGGCTTCAACTTACTCATTACTGAGTAGGCATAATTAACCTTAAGGTGATTTTAAGGATTTGTTCTATAAGACAATGTCGAAAAGTAGCACTGTACCAAGCAAAGAGTGCTCCTTTACTCTCTAAGCTTTTAAGACTTGGAACCCGGATTTCAGGGAGAAGAAAATCTCTCTACATCAACATGTCACCTGAGAAATATATGTGGAAACTGTACTTATTAGCTCTATCTTGCAGATGGGAAGCCAGTCAGGCAATTTCTATATGAAACTCTAAAATTTTATTATCAAGATAAATTCAATTTCTCTTCCCTTGTATTGGGTATTCTTTTTGTAATCAGGTAGTTGTTTATTTTTGTCCCAAGTTATATAGGATGCTGTTTTTCATTTATTTAAAGCTTATTTATTTTGAGAGAGAGACCAAGAGCAAGCACAGATGGGGGAGGGGCAGAGAGAGAAGGGAGAGAGAGAATCTCAAGCAGGCTCTACACTGTCCCCACAGAGTCTGACGTGGGGCTTGATCTCATGAGCCATGAAATCATGACCTGAGCCGAAATCGAGTCGGACGCTTGACTGACAGAGCCACGCAGGCACCCCCAATATTAAATGTTTTTTTTAAAGAAAGAATAAACTTCCACAGTACAGAAGGTTATAAAGTAAAAGTCTTTACCTACCCCCCCACTTTCCCTAACCTCAGCATCAGATTATCATATATTTGTCCAGACTTTTATGCCCTCTACATATTAACAAATACACTGTTTTATTTACAACAATTTATTTTTCTGTAGCTTCATTTTTTTTAATTGTTCCAAGTTACTTAGTTTATTATGGACATCAAGTTTAAACTATACATCTTTACTTCATTCTTTTAGTAGCTACCTAGTTTTCTACATAATGTATTTTTAAGTCTCTCAGTATCAAGAAAAATTGAGATTGTCTCTGTTTCTCTCAGTTAATATGTAACCCTAACGTTGTACGTAACCGGTGAATCATGGGGAGCCCCCTCCCGAAGCCAAGCACACACTGTATGCACTATACGTTAGCTAACTTGACAATAAACTGTATTTAAAAAAAATAAGTAACCCCTTTAAAACTAATGTGTTAGAGAATCTCAGGAATTTGTATATATGTTACTATCCTGTTGAGTCAGTAAAGATTTAACAGATTCATGAGTGTTTTTCTTTGTGTGATCAGAGAGGGATGATGATGTAGTTTTCTTTGGTTTGAGTGTTGGTGTGTCAGAGACTCCTGGCCCATCACCTCAACCCTTCTTTTTGTTCTTGGGCACCCAGCCAGGTGACGTTTCAAGGCCATCTTTGTGGCTAGGTGTGGCCTTACTACTAAGCTGTAGCCATAGATTTCAGCAGAGAAAGGAGCCACTTTCAGGGCCAGCCCAGTCTCTGGAGACTTGCCCATTGGCAATCCTCCAGGTCATTCTCTTCTCCCCTTTCAGTAGTTGACGATGGCAGAGCTAACGAAGGGAAGAGTCTGAGTGTCTGGGACACTGTGTAAAAGAGGCAGCTGCAAATATTGGAACCCAAGTTTGGACTTCAATGGAGTGAGAAATAAATATTTGCTATCCTTGATCTAAGGATACTTTGAGGTTTATTACTGCAATTTGCATACTCCCCCTCTACTCTTTAAAATAATTTTCACTAGTAAAAATCTATATCACTTATGGAATATTGAAGTGATTTTTAGAAAATTCACCCAGCTTATTTAAAATCTTGCAGACCTAGTCAGTTTTTCCTTCTCTTTGTTGTAGTTCCATTTAAACTGTCTTACAGGATTTATTTTCACTCAACAAAGTGTCTTCTTTTTCTATCTTATACACAGTGAAGTCTCCTTTTATGTTCAAATCCCATGGCTAATATTACTCTAGAGAGAACTGATTACATTTGTAAATAACTGTGGAACTATTAGTTATGAAACAGTTATAGAAATAATGATATCTGCATGGGATTTTACTTTACTACAGGCAAGAATACAAAGTGAAAACAGAAATATAGACTTAGGAGGGTGGAGAGGAACCCATGTATTAGAGGTTTTAGTCAGTATAATCCAATAAAGGGGGGGAAAGTATTTCTTAAAGTCATTGAGTCCCTTCCCAGTTTAAGACCAATATAGTAAGAATATTTTATACTTTTATAAAGTCCTTCTAAGCCTTCTCAAGGCTAGGAAGTTAGTATTTTAGACACTGGAGAAAAACCAGGGACATAATAGGCAAATATCCACAGTGTCCTGTGATTGCAGAGAGCCATATTTTTGCATAAATCTTGCTTGATAGAATTTCCATCTGTCTATACGATACACAGTTCATTTGGACATACTACATTTAATGAACTTATGCCACAAGCAACTTTTCCAATGATGATAACTAAGAAAAATGTGACAACCTTAGAGAAGTAACTTGATAAATGAGTGAATAAAAATCTTGCAAGTTGTGTAAATGCAGTCCCTTCATCACAAAAAATGAATGGTTAATGGCCATTCCACTCTGCATTAGCCAACACTAAAAGGCCTACTTTACTTGCAATATGCACATAACTACCTTTAGCATTATTGAGAGTTATGCAACAACAGATAGAGGATAATACTTTCCCGTGAAAGGAATTTAGAAGTTACTTGCTGACTATTTGACTTTGAATTGCTGTTGGCTTTAGTAGTCTTCTGTGGAAGTCTCATGAGTTATTTTCCAGGGGTAGCATGAAAAATTTAGTACATTATTTGAGTAGTTGCTAAATCTATGTTTCTAATTTTACAGTCTTTATTATTACATAATGGAGACATGCGCTCAGAGAAATTTTTAGAAAAATTTTTTATAAAACAATTAAAAATGCAAGTAAAGTTCCTTTACTTAGATTGTAAACTAGGACCATGTACCTTTTAATATCTTCCCCAAATATAATTTGGCAATTGTCTTTCACTTTCATTCCAGAAACAGGAGGGAATGGATTGATAGAAATTGGAAATTTGCAGCTTGGCCTATTCTCTTTTTATTTTGAAGATCTCAGCTTCTCCAAAGAAACTGATAACAAATTACCTCCAAGAACCTTATGAAACCAGGGATCTTAAATGGATTAAAATGTTTCTTTTAATAATAGATCCTTCAAATGAAAAAAAGAGACTGTCAAACTCCAAGTTAATGGAGATTAATACTGAAATAAATTTGTAAAGATTTTATATTAAACTTACTCAATTTTAGATAAAGAGGACTGACTCAAAGAGTTAATGCACCTTGTCCAAAGCCACCCATGATGTGGACCTGGACCTGTACGGTTCCAAAGCTGATATGTGTTTTTTTTCCTGCCACTGACCATACATCATCAGGAAGATGTATTCTTGAATGAGAATTCACAAAGAGAAAAGTGGAATTGCAGTTGAGACCTTTTGGGGGAGAATAAATGATGAGAGAAGCAGAAATAAAAATTCTACAGCTTCTAAGCCAGACAAGCAGTATTCAAAATGCTTTCCTAATGTGTATCATAAAACAGGAACACGGTCAGTATTAGTAATGATGGAGGACATCATCTGTTAGAAATTTTATTCTGCTAAAAACAGAACATCTGATAAATTCTTGACTTGCCTTATTAAATATTTCATCATGAAAAATGAAGAGGGATCAATATGGGGAATTGTAAGTTTGGACACTGTTATGATGAGTAAAGAAAATTGGGAGTGGAGGCAAAATGATCTTTGGGAATAAGTCACCATGTCATTTTTGAGTGTATTAAAACCAAAGAAATGAAGGCTGGAAGTCACCAGACATGTGCTCAGGACTGTGTGAAAGAATACCTCAAAATTTCGAGAGGAAGATAGTTATGGCTCTATTGCTGGTTCTAAAACTGAAAATGCCTTCAGAAATGTATGGATTATAGAAAATAAATTTCTAATAGTGCTATATCTTAATGTTTAATATTTGGAAGCTAACTTATTGCACTGTAGTAAGTGGCACTGTGTGTATAGCATCTGTAGTTTTTTTCATCTATATATCTTACTAAAAAGATACTATAAATGGGGATAGGTCCATAGGACACATTATATATAACATAAAACATATATCACATAGATCTCAGGTTAGATATTAATGTACAACTCTTTATCTTTAAAGAAAAGTAAAAACAGCTCTAGCTCTGTAGAGGTGGTCTCTGTCCTTGGTGGGCTCCGGGTCCAGCTCCACTTAGTTGTGTGGAGTTTATCCTGTGTGTCTGTCACGGTTCTTTTCCTCCTGGCAGCCTGATGTCAGGACAACCACTACTTTGTATGTGGGTGTTTAGAAACACAGTTCTTTGGTGTGCAGTTAGTCTTTTTTTTAAACTTTTAGATATAAAGTTTCACCACAGTAATGTTTCTACAAATGCTATTTTCCTTCTATATTTATTCTGAGAAGTGCTATTTTTAGTTATAAATTTAAAAAAATGTTTTTTTCCTATTTGTGTATCTTCTCCATTTTTCAACTACTTTTTAGCACGACAAGGCTTACTACAGCCCATATTATTGACAGCACAAGACAAAACAAATTATGTAGTATCCATTTCTTAAAAATTATTTGCCCAACTTGTGACTTTCATTAAAAACTTATACTTTGTTAAGAACTACAGCTATCTCTCCACTAGTCACTATCTGTAATTCTTGAGTGTGGGGGACACAGGATGCTCAGTTAACATCCATCTCTTTTCAGATTTCCTGGCCTTTTAACAATTACATACAACCATGTGATTAGTTCTGGTGAATGGGCTGTAGGCAGAGGGACATGTGACCCTTCCTGGCCAAGGCGCATAACGGTTAGAGCGTGGTCCTCCGGCCATCTGGAAGTGATAGCAAACACCATGGTGTTCTCTAAGGAGGGTCACCACCAACCTGAAGTAGCCCTGGGTCACTGAGTCACCACTTACAGAATAGTTGCCCTAACATGGAGACGGTAAATGACAGCCCCTGGGTCAAATCCAGCTCTCCTCCTCTGTTTGTGAGCAAGAGGTTTTTGTTTTGAAACACGTACTCATTTATGGATTATCTGTGGCTGCTTTCATGCTCCATTGACAGAACTGAGTAGCTACTACAGGGATTGTTTAGCTCTCAGATCTAAAAATCTGATCTTTTACAGAAAAATTTGCCAATGACTGATGTAGCATATCAATACGTAGCAGTGGTTCATTCTGATATCTTAATGGTGAATCAGAACTAAGACCATTAATGTTGTAAATATAATATTTCTAAAACACCCCTAATGTATTCTCATAAATGATCATAAAATTGCCCACGATAAAGTAAAAGACATGTCTCCAACAGCATACAATAAAGTGTGATTTATTTACAAACAAAAAGAATATTTTAAGCCTAACATACGAAGATGAAGTGAAATAGAAGCAGCATCATTTGAATAAATCAGGCAACTTATGCTGAACATGGAATTAGATGCTCTTACAACAGAAATTCCCCTGCATATCATTCTCCCCTTTGCTTTGATGGTGTCATCTATTGACACTATGGACTTGAAAGATTTGTCCTGCCCTTTGTAGGACATGAGTAAAGTAGAACAAAAACAGTCATTGACTTGAGATGCTATGTATTTTAATTCTGGGCATATTGCATAGGGACAGGTCATATATGATGTGTAATTTATCAGCTGTTGCTCATCAGAGTCATGTGGGTCATGGTTCACACACAATGTGCATCTGAGTCGTAACATGACACAGATTCAAGAGTAAGATACTAGTAGGCCTTGCACTTCACTACACATGAACTCGTTTTTTTAACAGAAAAAAAATAAGGAGAATAAATTCATGTTTCTAACTCACATATGTTGGGTTCATTAAGCATAATTTTTCTGTGCAAGTTCTGTTGAATAAAAGTTAATGATCATAAATGCATTTTCCATAGCTGTTTATATTTCAAATGGTCTTAAATAGATCATTGTTGACATTGAGTTATTTGATTCTTTTGGCCCTTTTCTATTGACTCCTATCAACCACCTCATCCATCCTCTACACATAAATGACATGTATGTATGTATGCTTAGTGATCCCACATGAGCTTGGACTCGCAGAGATGTTTATTTTTTATTAATATGGTAAGTTCTGGAAGAATATAGTATTAACTTTTGATATTTCTCATAGTAAAAACTAGCTCTAGAGGAAAAGTATACAAGCTTTTCTTAGTATCATTTGCATTTCATGTTGTGCCTTGTGTGCCTAGTACCTTAATACTTTGATATCATACTGTTGTGTGCTGACTTTAAAGAGGCAGATGAACATGGCTCAGACCTCTCTCCCTGTACTGCTGAGAGAATAAATATCATAAACACCAGACTTACCTAAACAGAGTGGGATCGGCTAAATTACTTGAGGCTTAGATTTTTGCTTTATTTAAAAAAAATAATGTTTATTTTTGAAAGAGAGAGAGGGAGAGAGAATGAGCAGTGGAATGGCAGAGAGAGAGATAGAGAGAGAGATTGAAAATCAAAGCAGGCTCCAGGCTCTGAGCTGTCAGCACAGAGCCTGACTCAGGGCTCGAACTCACAAACTCTGAGATCATGACCTGAGCCAAAGTTGTATGGTTAACTGACAGCCACCCAGGAATCCCTTGAGGCTGAGTTTCATCACCTTCAAATTTGTTATATTAAAGTAAATATTGCTTCTAGGAACCCTCAGAAAATTTCAGAAGGGAAAGAATTTTTCAACTATATACTTCTGTTTTTCTTCTTTGAGCTTTTCTTTTCCCATGCTCTTCAGATTACCATTACCCATACTCAGAATTATTTCTGACTGTCCCAAATTCCTGTGCCATTTACTAAGAATTGAAATAGACTTTATGGTCATCTCAATTATTATAATTTTTGCTTTATTTCTGTCATCTTAATTAAAATAATGCTGATATTGGACTGATCTTATGTAGTATTTTCATGATCAAAATAAGTTTTAGATTTGTGGAATGCATGAGAGTGAATTTTAGCAGGGAATATTTTTTATACTCTCCAGTAACTGGCTACCACTAACTCCTATAAGACAAAAATATTGCAGCCAGTCCTGGAAATCAAACAGTATCTATCACCCACATACTGTCCTCAGAACTCCTATTATCAGTTTTGTTTCATTTCTTTGGAAGATTTCCAGTTCCATTATAACTCTTCTTAGATAAATCAATTAGGGCTCCAGCCAGGAGTTGTGTATATGGTCCCTGAATCCTCAGTCCCTATCAGTCACGTGTGCTTATTCACTTTAACCTCTACTTTTACACATATGTTTGTGTGCATGCCCACACACATACGTACACACAGCTTTCTTTATCTAATCCAGGGATTTTCAACTGTGGCTGCTAGATGTAATCACATGACTCTCCCTGAAAAAACTCAAACTCATGTATGTTTCCATTTCAGAATAATTAAATCAGAATTTCTGAATGAATATATTCTGAATGAATATAGTCATACTATAGTCTAAGGAATATTTTCATAGTAGGGTAATTTATAACTTAATTATGCTTAAAGTGGCATCATAGCACCTAATATTGATTGCATTCATTGGTTCTCCAGCCGACTAATACACAGTAACCAGAGACTTACAGTAGATGAATTAATTCATCATTCTTTATGCATGTAGTTAAGGTAAATATGAAATGTGTTGAGTTTCCATCAAGGTAGTTTGTTCATTGATCTGGAAGCATACCAACAATTCTTATGATGTGTGTTTTTCAGTTGAGCTAAGGTATGGTGATAATTTACATTTGTAGGAATATAATATAGTTCAAATAGCAGTTTAAATCATTATATATAGATGCTAAGTATACAAGTTTTAGAAATACATTCGATATATTTATTCTTTTGATTTCATAACTCTAATTTGCAAACTGTATCCTAAGGAATAAGCCAAAATGCTCAAAGATGTTCATCATGCTACTATTTATATAGCAAAAAATATATTATGAAATATCTATTAAAATTAAATTATATATGTATAGAATGACCAATAGTATGGTGTCAGTACTATAACCATTAATAACTGTATTATATATGCATTAAATTAAAGATCATATTGAAAGATCAATGATATAAACACCAGGATATTCAGATGATTATTATTGAGTAATATCAATTATGTTAAATGATCTCTTTTAACTCTGCAAGGAAGAGCACACTGGTATGGCCTCCACTCTGGAGGTTTTTGGAAATCATGAAGTGATACAAGGATGTTTGGTAAGACACCAAGTCAAAGTTGACCTATGTCACAGTTTTATCTATGATTGACCTTATTTACAGCATCCAAGATAATAAAACATGTCACAATTAAGATTGGTAGCTTGTCAGGGTCATGCTTTTGGTCCAAGGCTGGTTATTCACCAGTCAAAGCAGTAAGCTTAGTAAATTAGTAAATTTGGAGCATTCAGGGTTGGAGTTTAGCAAACGTTTAGTTTGCATTAGCAAACTCACTAACATTACTGAACTGTGATGGTTGCCGGGTGCATTTCCATCTATGGGATACCATTTCCTCCTCGGGTCACATTTACAGGGAGTCTTAGAAGGCAATCAATTCTCCATCTCAACAATCCATTTCTTGAACATGGCAAGAACAGGGGTAGGGTTTTTTTTTTTTTAATTTGTTTTTGTTTATTTCATTTTGTTTCCTGTTCTGCCTATTTAGGTTTAAGATATAAATTATCTCTTGCTCCCAAAATGTGGAGACTGGCCAAACGTCAATGAATAAATAGATGTATATGGTTTGGAATAAATGTCTGAGGGTTTTTTTTTTTCTCTTTAAAAGCATGGCAGTACTAGATGAACCTGTCTCTGACAGACATTCCTAATTATTTATTTACAAGAACTGGCAGCACAGTTGGCATTTTTTAATAGGCAGAATAAGATAGTTTTATATCTCCGAAGACTTTTGATTTAAATGACAGACAAAGCAATCCAGACAGAATGGTATTAATGAAGAAGACTACGAAATCTTAATAGTGCTATAAGGGTTATGAGCAAGACAATATTGATGTTGGTGTCCTCACAACCTCTTTAGCCTTTCATTGTTTTTTAATTACTTTTCAGTTTTAGTGGGTGCCCTTCATGATGAATCTTCTGTAAAATTTTAAATAACAAATGAGTTTTAGAAAGCATATCCATCATTAGTTTTATAAAAGGAAGAGGAAGGCATGTACTTTCCTGAAATAATGTAAACTTCCCTTGGTTTCTGAAAATGATGTCCCAGAAATTTAAGGGTCAGGTTAAAAGGGCTAAAAGGATTTGAAAAAAAAACCTCGGAAGACCAGAGATGTGTAAAGAAATACTTTGATTCTCCACAATTATGCCTATGATTGGCCTTGGGCCTCTGATTCTGAATGACCTTCAAATATAGATTTTCTACCATTTGCAAAAATAAAGAATACTGTGCTAATAGCTAGTAAAGTGAGTTTGGGTACATTATTGATTAACTCTATCGTTCATGCACTGCCTCGAAAATATTTAGTTATATGATTCATTCACTTTGCACTTAATCAGTCTATGAATTATATGACTAACCATGATAGGCCAACCGTGTGAATGATAAATTTAGTGAATAGAGTTTTCTGATGCATTTTATCTTTCCAAGTACATTATCAAAAATGAAACGTTACCTCTAATCCTAAGGAAATACAGTGTAGCTCTTGGCAGCCTACTACTACAGCATATTTTTATTCATAAGGGAACAGGACAATGCTTACTTTTCAGAAAGTAATATGCTTCCCTCTATCTATGAAGCAAATTTGTTATCATATCTATAATGGAAAGCAAATAATATGTCTTACTATAAGTTTGCTTTCCTGGTAGCCATTACCATAATTGAGGGTATTGAGATGGTAGAAAATATCAGTGTGGAGAAGAATGGCAGAAAAAGATGCAACCTGAAAGGAAAACTGGGCTTGTTGGTGCCCTGATGTTTTCTGGTTCACGTGTCCAAGAATAAGGACACATGTCACATGCTCATTTTTACTTCCTATGATATAATAGCACAGCCATTTTAAGCCTTTATCAGAATGAAACAAAACAAATCATTAAAAAAAAAAAAACAGGAGGCCAACACAGCTAATTGGCTTTTATCAATTTAATTAAACAAATTTTTACCAATTTAATTTGACAGATTAGTGGGAAAAATTCACAAATTCAATTAAGTAAAATTTTCAGTTTGTAAAATTTCACTAATTTCAATAAACTGATTGCCCGAACTGATTGGTGGTTTAAAACAACGAAGGAGTCAGTATAGTGGTAACTTCACAGAGAAGCAAAATGATAATCAAGAGGTAAATAGCAAAACTCTATTAGATATGGAAAGAATGGTAAATTTTAGGTGCTACTTTATTCCTGTAATTTAGCAGAAGACTGTTTTTTATCAATTAAATGCTCCCATATTCTTCATAATTACTATATACTTGACATTGAAAATTGATATATTTTATATTCCTTTATAATTGTCATGCACTTTATATTACACATCATAAGTCTCTTACGCCATGTTGCGTGACTTCAGTAGCTCCTAATTTGTATCACTCCTGGCACACCCATCCAAGCCTGCTCTGCATGAGGTAATCTCATAAACAAGAACTGGAACATGTTACCCCTCTTACCAGAATGTTCAATGTCCTGTTGCCTGTAAGATCAAGCTCAGAAGTCTCACAGTGGCTCACAAGGCCGCGTACGTTCAGAAAGCTGCCTGTTTCTGCCTCAGTAGTCCTACTCACCTGTTCTCAAAGGTTTTCCCTTACAAGACCTCCCGTTGGGCAGAAGTGCGAGTCTCTTCACATAAGTGGTCAGGACATTTGGCTGCCTCCTTTGGCCTCTCCTACCGTCTTGGAGTTCCTCAGCATATTGAGTTTAAGCGAAATCTTTTCTGACACCCTTAACTAGGATAAGTCTTGCTATATGTTTGCATATTAACCGGTGTTTATCTTTGGGGAAGAGTTACTCCATTTTGAATGATTTATTCAGTCTTCCCAGTTTGCTTTCAAGGTCCGTGAGAGCAGAGCCACGTGTGGCCTGTTCATTCAGTCGATGGCATCTGCACCCCTGTGTGGGTAGGTTTGCAGTACCTCGTGATGGTTGGAATCTCGCAAGTAAATTACATACTGTTCAAAAAGTAAAACAAGTATAAAGCTTCATAATTTATGGGGTCATCAGAATACTCTGCATTTCCTATTTGTATTTAATATTTGTAGAGCAGAGCTATTAGATTACAAGCTATTTCACTTACTCACTGAGAAATATAGTTCCAGACCTCAGAAGGTAGTGACAGCTTTTCCTTGGTGGTATGCAAATGAACGAATTCATTCATTTGCAAGTAAACACATTCATTAATTCATTCATCCAGCTAACGTTTATTGATCACCAAATGCCAAAATCTGGAAGCTTAGGCATATGTTATTGAATATTGTCTCACTTTTAAATAGCTCACTGTAGAGTGGAAGAGATGAAACAGAAGCAAATAATTACTGTATAATTTTATAATTTCTCTAATTAAAGCAAGATAGGAACTATGGGAGCGTTCTAGCTTTCCATCAGCTGCTTTAGCATTATATAGACACAGCCTCACAGATTGGTTTTTGCTCACATTTTTGACAGGATGAGTAAATGGTTATAAAAAATAGAAGAAAGATATCTTGAGATAAATAACACAGTAAACTGGATTTGCTTGCCTCATACCAACTTCATCAAACTCCCATCTTGCTTAACAACTGTCCTCATCATTTGATTTGCTTTCCTCCCCCTGAATTTTAGAAATGTTATTCCTTACTTTATTATCTACCCAATCTCACATATAGTAAGATCGTCAGGAAACTGTGCATATTGTATCATGGTTTTGTAAAACCATGTGCTGCCTCTTATCCAATTATTTATTTTCCTAAGAATTAAAAGAGCTGACATAAATCCAACGCATTAACATTATTTTAAATTTGAAATTTTAGATGGTTTGACATGGCATTACCTCAAGGAAATGCATTCCCCCAAGGTAGCCTATGATCACTGGTTTACTTACTGACAGAAGGCTTCCCATGATGAGTTTCTATGGTCTTAACCCAAACTAACATCTTACTTGCCTTTTTGCCCACAACTAAACATTGAGTTGACATCTTCATTGAGTTGTTCACAATAATACCTGGATGTTCTCTTTGGGAATTATAGCTAATTTAGAACCCATTAGTATGTACACATAATTTACATTGTTCAGTTAAATGTGCAATATCTTGCATGAGTCTACAGTGAATCATCTGCCATCCAATAACAATTACCCATCTTTGTTTGCCCTTGCCAGTGTTATACAAAAGTCTTTCTTGTTTTGCTTAACTGAGGTAATTGTATGTCAACAACAGATTGTGAACGCTGCTACTTCATTATTTACTTCCTCTTCCAGGTCTTCTATATATCATTTTATTGTGTGTGTGTGTGTGTGTGTGTGTGTGTGTGTGTGTGTGTGTGTTTGTAGAAATGCGAGTACCTAGGGCTGGTGTTCTGTTTGGGATCATTAGATACATACCTGCATCTTTCCTACAAGTTAGTGATGGGGTAACACATCTGTTAATATGTATTTTTACTTGACCCCTACCCAGGCAAAATTCTCACATTTCCCTGAATAAAGGTCAGATAGAGCAGCAAGGTATTCATATGAATGTATATTTTGCATGATACAGAAAAAAACTTAAATATTTATTTAATTTGCATTGTAAAAAGATAAAGTATCAGTTATTTTCTGAGATTTTTATGTTTAATTTATTAATTGTCAATCACTTTTTATTCTTTTATATCTTACTCATGAAACACATATTTACTATATACCTACTTATATTTTATCCATTATGTCCAATGCTGGTGATTAGTTGTGAACAACAAAAATGTGGATCCTGTTCACTTTCTAATGGTAAAAACTGGACAGCACCCAGAATCATAGATCGGGATAAGTATATATCAAACAATACTCCTTTTTTATACTGGATGCTTTGTACCTCCTCATTCTACTCTCCTCCCTTTTTATACTTGGATGTCTTGTATGTAAATTAAAGTTATCTTTCTATAGGGTAATTAGCCAATGCTTCACTGAAGAGAGGACAGTTAAAGTCAACATGGAAAGATGAGAAAAGGCAGCTCTTGAAGAGTGTAGGTATCAGTAATCTTGAGAGCAGAAAAAGATGTGCAATGGTCCTGAATTGAGAAAGACCTTTATTTTATTTTATTTTTTTGTATTAGAACTTAAAGGAGAATGCTGTGCCTAGGTATTGATGGTGGCAAATATTTAAGATGAGACTGGAAAGATCATTTGTAGTAAGATTATATAACACTTTGAGACCCATTTAAAAATTATAATTTACCCTAAGAACATTAGTTTTATTTCAGCAGGGAAATGACATTATCTTACTTAGGACTTTAAAGATCACTCTTGTTTTTGGAGAAGGAAATGAAAGAGAAAAGTGTGAAAGTGGGAATGCCAGGCAAAGGCTGAAAGAGTAAGCCTGGAGGAACAATGGGTGACATTAACTTAAATTAGGAACTGGTGATGAAACATAAAGTAGCACAATGGCAGGTAATTAGTGAGATAGAATTCATAGAAAATGCTAATCGATTATAAGAGTAAAGGAGAGAATGAACAGAGATTCCCAGGTTTTTGACTTAAGCAATTAGGTGGAGGGTGGTATCCATTCACTGAGAGGTAAAGACTGACTTTTTGGGAAGTATAGGAGTGACTTCAACTAGGAGGAATTGGGAATTCCTATGGGGTGGGGAGTTTGGAGCTATTGTGAAATAAATGATTTAATTTTGAACACTTTACATTGAACACTTTACTTCGCCAGATGGATATGGACTTTTATAACTCGAAGAAGAAAATTGAAATAGGTAATTATTTGGAAGACATTGGGTTAGAGCTCTGTGATGATGTATGGTGAGAGGTAAGTAGGGAGTCAAAAAGAAGAACATCAGTATTTGGAGGACAGGTAGAGGAGAAGAAAAGTGATCTGTTACGTAGCAGAGTGAGCTCATGGAATAGAAAAGAGAATAATGATCAGTTGCAAATGCCATAATGATTCTGCATGACAAGAATACAAGAAATAGTATTTTTGAATGTGACAACACTTTGTACATTGCCGAATAGGAAAAGAGCTGTTTCAATTGAGTGTTAAGTAGGAAATCAGATTTGAGAGGGTAACATGTGAATGCAGGCAAGAATGAAGAAAAACCACAGAACGAGGCTGTGGCTGGTGGACGTTGAGGAGGTTATGGGACCTTGTTTTCAAATGTTGGACATATTGGGTCATTTTTCTAAAATAATGGAAATTATTTGTTAAAGATGGGGAAAGTCCTGATTTTGAATGTATCAAATGACAGTAAGTCCACGGGAAAGCACAAGGAAATAGAATCCGTAGGTCAAGTGAGATGATGGAGCTTTGAAAGAAATACTTGCATTAAATTAGAAGGAAAGAAAGCAAACAACAGTGGATAAGGTTGTCTTATGGAAAATGAGGAAATTTGGTGAAGATGAGGAGGGAAATACATTTGGGGTGAGACTTTGGACAGCACACTCACTATCTTTATAATCACTCTTTGTGCAACAATATTCCGGTGTCAACTCTGTGTCAGGTGCTCTCTGACTAGGTGGGAAACACACTAAAAAGTTAAACAGTAAACCCTGCTTTGATGATTAAAAATTAAACCACATATATGTGGAGTGGTTTTCTGGACTGGAGGTGATTTTCTGCCACAGCTCAGGGGCAGACACACGGAAGGTGAACCTTAAGGGCTTTGGCACTGGGATGACTCTGGGTCTATGACTTCTCAATGTTTCTTAATCTAACTTCCTAACTGATTGATGTCTCCTGTAATCATAGAGAATAATCTAGATAGAACAAATTTCCATTTCCCAGGTTTATTAAATCAAATCTTATTATTTCCATTGTTTGCTAATTTATTAGGTACATTAAAATGATCTGTCATCCTTTGACCTTCCTCATATTCCATTTCTTCCTCTCCTGTACGATTCTGAATTATCATGGAATCTGTCTTCCATGCTTAAAACTGTATAGTAATATATTCGGTTTCATTCTACATCTGCTCTGTCTACTCGGCATTATATTTTTCAAATGAATCTTTTTTTTTGGCTTTCATTCTACTTTTTAAAATTTATTCGTTATTGTAGTAGAAGAATTTGAAAATGCATATAAAGTTAGATAATTCAGGAAACAGTAAATAAAAATATATTGATCATTATAATCCAATTTCAAAATTTATGGAATTTAAGCACATTTTTACTAATTTATTTTAAATATTTATTTATTTAAATTCCAGTTAGTTACCATACAGTGTAGTATTAGTTTCCAGAGTAGAAACCAGTGATTCATCACTTACATGTAACACTCAATGCTCACCCTGCTCATTCTAACAAGTGCCCTCCTTAATGTCCATCACCCATGTAGACCATCCCCCCATCCACTTTTCCTCCAGGAAACCTCAGTTTGTTCTCTCTCTTTAAGAGTCTCTTATGGTTTGGGGTGCCTGGGTGGCTCAGTTGGTTAAGCGTCCGACTTTGGCTCTGGTCATGATCTCACAGTCCATGGGTTAGAACCCCACGTCGGGCTCTGTGCTGACAGCTCAGAGTGCCTGCTTCGGATTCTGTGTCTCCCTCTGTCTCTACCCCTCCCCCGCTCATTCTCTGTCTCTGTCTCTCAAAATAAAATAAAGACAGAAAAAAATTTTAGAAAAAAAAGTCTCTTATGATTTGCCTCCCTCTCTGTTTTTATCTTATTTTTTTCTTCCCTTTCCCTGTGTTCATCTGTTTTGTTTTTTAAATTCAATCATATGAGTGAAATCATGAAATCCTTCTCCTAGTAACTTACTTTTTTAAAAAATTTTTTCTAAATTTTTTTAGCTGTCAGCTAAATGATAATATTGTCATCAAAATCTTTTCTTCTTCAACATTGTGTTGGACATTATTGTTACTTTGCATTCCTTTATTTTAGAATCACTTAATTTATACACATAAACACTGTGTGTGTATATATATTCATATATTTTGTGATGATGATATTAGGTGAATATACATTTAATGTTGTCTTTATTTTTTTTTGGTAGATTGAGCCTATCTTTATATATCTATTCTTTTTTCCCTTAAATCTTTGTTGATATTAGAATAACTATAAAAACTTTTTCTGTGTTGTTTTAGTTAATAGCCTGTTTACTTTTTCGATCTTTTAATTTCAGCATTTCTCTGTCTTTACATTTTAGGTATACACCTTCAGCTCAAACAGCTACATTTAAAAAATTAATATGGCAGTGTTTATCTTTTTATTATAGTATTTAGATCATTTAAATATAATATAATTTCTGGGGCACCTGGGTGGCTCAGTCGGTTGAGCATCCAACTCTTGGTTTTGGCTCAGGTCATGATCCCAGGGGCATAAGGTTGAGCCCTGCTTAAGATTCTGTCTGTGTCTCCCTTGGCCCCTGCTCCACTCACATGTTCTATTTCAAATAAAAATATAAAAAATAAATATGATTTCTAACATATTTGGCCTAAATCTACCATCTACCTTATCTTTTTGTTTTCTATAAAAATTTTTAATTTGACTTTATGTTATACTATGTCATTATACATTATGACAGTAGAAATTTACAGTATAAAATTAACTTAGTAGAGCCTGATAAAGTTAGTAATTTCTTTACTTTTTAATAAATTCAAGGACCTTGGAACATGAAGATATATAAATTTGCTTCTAAATTAATATGAACATATTCTTTAATATATATGTTATATTACTATTGTCGTATATTTATCACATACATGCTTTAGATGACAAGAGCCATCACTTTTTGTGCTTTAAATATTCATTTAATATTCATCATTTTTGTTTGCACTTTTTTCTGTTTTTATTTGATCTGAGAATATGTCTCTTCTACTTGAAGAACTACGATCACTTGCAGTGAGGTCTACAGTTGACAGGTTTTTTTAATTGTTTATCTAAGAATGAATTTGGCTTTCATTTTTGGAAGATTATTTTATACTGCAGATAAGAATCTTAATTGGTAGTTATTTTGTTTTCACACATTAAAGATGTAATTTTAAAGGCACCTGGGTGCCTACAGTTCATGAGGTCGAGGCCACCTCTCCAGCTCCCATCAGGCTCTGAAGCTTGGCACCTTCTTGGGATCGATTCTCTCTCTCTCTCTGTCACACACACACACACACACACACACACACACACACACACACACTAAATAAACATTAAATAAATGATAAAAATGAAAATGTCATTTCAATATCTTAATTTCTGTGGGAATTTTAGCTGTTAGTATTGCTGTTGCTACTTTGAAGACAATGTGTCCATTTTCCCTAGTTTTTAGAATTTTTTTTGTTTTTGGGGTGCCTGGGTGACTCAGTCAGTTAAGTATCTGACTTTGGCTTGGGGCATGATCTCACCGTTTGTGGGTTTGATCGCGAGGTTGGTCTCTGTGCTGACGGCTCAGAGCTTGGAGCTGCTTCAGATCCTGTGTCTCCCTCTCTCTCTGTCCCTCCCCTGCTCACTCTCTGTCTCACTCTGTCAAAAATAAATAAATGTAAAAAAATTAAAGAATATTATCTTTGATTTTGTTATTCAAACATTATAGACATGATTTTCTTTTTTTTTTCAGATTTGTGTTCATAGAACTTCTTATATCTGTAACGATGTAATTTGTCAATTTTGAAATATGATCAGCTGTTATTTCTTCAAATATTTAATTACTGCATTCTGTCTCCTCCCCTTTTGCATCATTGTATTAGGCCACTTTCCAGATATCCCTTACACTATTTTCTCTAATTTTAAAAATCCTTTTTAATATTTATTTATTTTTTGAGAGAGAGAGAGAGAGAACAAGTGGGGGAGGATTAGAGACAGAGAGGGAGACATAGCATCTGAAAGAGACTCCAGACTCTGAACCCTCAGCACAGAGCCCAACATGGGGCTTAAACTCAGGAATGGGGAGATCATGACCTGAGCTGAAGTTGGACACTTAACTGACTGAGCCACCCAGGCACCCCAATTTTCTGTAAATTTTAAAATCTTTTTACCTCTCCTGGCCCTCTCCTGGCTTCAATCTTTTTTTTTTTTTTGTATCTTTGGTTTGTTTGTTTCTTTTTCAACTTGAGCTAATATACTGAATTGGATTGACAAATCAAATTTACAGAATTCAGAGATCCTACCCAGAATCAAGTATTACCAATCATTTCGAGAATGCATGCAATCAAAGAGCCTGGTTGAAGCTGAGAGGATTTTGGGACAGCAGTTATATTCCCTCTTGGTGATTGTTTCTTACTACATCAGGCATGTCCCTTCAGCTTAGACTAGATGAAGTCTCTGAGTGAGAGATAATATATAATTTACCTGTTCTTGACTAAACAATTATGTTAAGTAAATCTGCTCTAAAAATGTAAAGATAGCTACAATACTGTCATTTTTTTTTAATATTTAGTATTTTGTTTTTGAAATGATTCTACTGGGGCACCAGGGTGGCTCAGTCAGTGTGTCTGACTTCAGCTTAGGTCATGATCTCATAGTGCATGAGTTTGAGCCCCATGTTGGTCTCTGTTCTGACAGCTCAGAGCCTGGAGTCTGCTTCTGATTTTGTGTCTCCCTTTCTCTCTGTCCCTCCCTGCCTGCACTCTCTTTCTCTCTCTATCTCAAAAGTAAATAAACATTAAAAAAATATTGAGGGGCGCCTGGGTGGCTCAGTCAGTTGAGCATCCGGCTTTGGCTAAGGTCATGATCTTGCAGTTCGTGGGTTCGAGCCTGCATCGGGCTCTGTGCTGAGAGCTAGCTCAGAGCCTGGGGCCTACTTCAGATTCTGTATCTCCTTCTCTCTCTGACCCTCCCCTGTTCGTGCTGCCTCTCTCTGTCTCTCAAAAATAAATAATTAAAAAAACACCCCGTTTATCTGTTGAAATGATTCTCTTTATTTCATTTATTGCATTTAAAAAATTATAATAAAAACTGTCTTCATTATCTATGATCTATCAATAAGATTTTGCCTATAAATCTATCATAATAGTCTCTTCATTTTTAATTCTTCATAACTTCTAAAGGTTCGTCAGTATTTCTTTGCTTGGTTCAATACAAATGCAATCATGGAGAATGTGTCCAAAACTATGGTCAGATTAATTTACCACGATCGATTTACAGATGACCAGAAATCTAGAAATTATCAGAATGTGAAACTTCCATACGTTTTCAGAAACTCAGTATATCAATTTGGCTGAATGTTTCAAGAATACTACATCTATGTGAGGAGCACATAAAAAGTGGCTAACAATATAAATTGACAGATTTATTTTAAAGAAGCTATCTTGGGAAGAAATCCCCTCTCTTCCTTTATGAGGTAATTGAATAAAATAATCATAACTCTTAAGTCTAACACATACGGACATCTTCCTTTTTTTTGTCAGTTATATTATTTATTTAAGTCTTCAAACTTACTGCAAAACTTTATTTTGAAGGAGATGTTGACAAGTTTAAAAATTAAACGTAACTACTCAAGGAGAAAATTCTCTGAAACTAAAAATACTCAAATTACAGAGAGGTTCTGAAGACAATTCCCAAAGTAGAGTGTTGAAATTGTGTTTCACAAAGGTGACATTTTTGGATTAAAGCCAAAGCTTCAATACACTGAAAAGAAAAAATTACACATTAGATATATACTTTTTTTATTCTGTCTTAAAGTTTGTGTCATGTTGTAGCTAGAACTTTAAGTACAGTTTTAATTATGTAATTTGTTACGAATCCAAAGATATTTTTTATTATTCATTTCTAGAAAGAAAATTGCAAAGTCTTTATTTGAGGCATAATTGAGCCCTTCAATAAAGTAAATTGTACAGTTTTATTTTTTGACCTGTGTATCATGGGATTTTTTCTTTTTGTGTAAGTTAGTAGGGGTTTGTAATACAAGTTTGGGCAGAATACTGTTAACAAAAATAGGGTGATAGAATCATAAAACTTTTTGGGGCGCCTGGGTGGCTCAGTTGGTTAAGCATCTGGCTTCAGCTCAGGTCATGATCTCACGGTTCATGGGTTTGAGCCCTGCGTCATGCTCTGTATTGACAGCTCAGAGCCTGGAGCCTGCTTCGGATTCTGTGTCTCCCTCTCTCTCTGACCCTCCCCTACTAGTGCTGTCTCTTTGTCTCTCAAAAATAAATAAAATAAACATAAAATAATAAAACTTTTTAAGTTTATTTATTTTAAGAGAGAGAGAGAGAGGTACGGAGAGGGAGAACAAGCATGAGAGGGGCAGAGAGAGAGAGAGAATTCCAAGCACACTCCATGCTGGCAGTGCGGGGCCCAATGCTGACCTTCATCTCATGACCATGAGATCACGACCTGCACCAAAACCAAGAGTTGGATGCTCAACCAACTGAGCCACCCAGGCACCCCTTGAGTGCCATTTTTAATGTAACTGCTTCACAATCCTCCTAAAGAATTCACCTGAATAAAGAAGTAATTTGACTGCCATTGTGTTAATAGTTCGTTGGCGATCTGCTAATCATGATTAGAGAACGATTTTCCTTACATGTTGTTTGTATGTTTTTTTAACAACCTCTTTAAGAACAGTTTTAGATTTACAGAAAAATTGCACAAATAATAATAGAGAGTTCCCATGTATCTTACATTGTTTTCTCTCTTATTAACATCTTATATTAGCATGACACACTTATTACAGTTAATAACCAATATATTATTATTAGCAAAAGTCCATAGTTTACTCCTGTTTCTTTAGTTTTTAGCTTATGTCCTTTTCCTATTTTAGGATCTTATCATATGTGCCAAGATAAATTTAATCCTCTTGTCTTGGTTGTGACAGCTTCTTAGACTTTTCTTGTTTTTGATGACCTTGGCAGTTTTGAGACTTACAGTCAGATATTTTTGTAGTATGTCCCTCAGTTAGGATTTGTCAGATATTTTTCTCATGATTAGACTCTGGGTATGTGTTATTGGAAGGAACATCATAAGAGGTAAAGTGCCATCTTCATCATTTCATATTAAGGGTACATACTATCAACATACTGGATCACTGGTCATGTTCACCTTAATCACCTGGATGTGAATGTGTTTGTCAGGTTTGCTCCACTATAAAGTCACTCCCATTCTTCTCCCCCCCCCCCCCACTTTCCATACTGTTCTCTTTTGAAAGAGTCATTGTGTGCAACTCACAGTTATGGAATGAGAAGTCATGCTCCACCTTGTTGAGGGTGGAGTAGCTATCATAAAGTCTATAAAATAAGTCGCAGGTAAACAACTTGTATTTTCATTTGTATAGGACAATTTGACATGGCTGTTTTGATGTGTGTGACATTTTGATTTATATAAAGCAAACTAATTAGATGGTCCGCCTGTTAAAGATTCAGTGAAGCATGCAAAAGACCCCGGTCTAATCTCCCCCTTTATGAGACCTCTGCCCGTCTCTTACCCGAGACTTCCGTCCTTCATGAGTGTTAGCTGGGAGAGGGAGGTGGAGGGTCAAGAATGGGATGGGGGGGGAGAGATGTTTGTTGCATATATGATTTTGAACATAGAAAATGTGCATTTTAGTGCCAATACTTTGATATATTTGTGTGAGATGCCTCTTATATCTTTTCATATTTTAAATGAACTGTCTCTCACTCCTCCCCTGCGGATATTTCCCAAGACCATGTAGAAATTGCAGAGCCGCTGGTAAAACACCCTAAGGGCCAACAGTTGTTCTTAGGCAGGAAGCACACCAGGCCTCCCGCTGAGGCTCCATGGGCCAAAACACATGTTTTTGTTCAGCTGTCTACGTATCAAAGTTTGATTGTTATTGTAATGCAACCTAGCACGTCCTGACTCTAATGAAACTTTTAATTCAAAAGCTAATTTGAAATCTTTTTAATTTGAGACCTTCTGTACCCCTAATAAATTCCACCCACCTCCCACCTTTATCCCCAGGGATGATCTCTTCTACATAGATTTATTAGGTAAAGGGATGCCTTTTTCAAGTCAAGTGGGTTCCAGAGTTTTGCTAGGGTTATTACATAAGTGGGAGAGGTCATTCAGATGGTAAAAGATTCTGAGAAGATTGGTTAATTCATTAAAAAATAGAGTACTTCCTCTTTCCTATTCGTTTTCATTGAGAAAACAAATCATTTATTAATTTGTTATTGAGCCTGAAATTCATTGCTCTGGTTACTATTTTGAGGAAAACATTGGTTATAGAAAGTCAGATATAAAAGTTCTCTGGAGCAACATTGAAATAATAATAATAATAATAATAATAGTACAACTAATACTTACGGACAGTTCCACATTTTGTGGGTACTGAAACTTACAGTGTTTGTACACCCCACTTTAAGGAAAATAATATAAAATTAAGAATTAAGCTATTTATTTAGACTAAGAAACAAAATAACAAATACTACAAATCAAAAACCATAAATACAACAATCACAAAAAATAAAATATAATTATCTGCTTAACATACCTTAATATTACTTTTTTTTTTGTCTGCTGACTTGTTTGGCAATATTTGTAAACAGCTTACGGTACAGAGAATAGAAATTTATCAGTCTTCTTTGTGTTTGATCAACATGTGCATTTTATTCTTTGGAGTTAGGAAAACTTCTTTCAGGCTTATAATTCCTTGTAGGTAATGTTTCATAGATTTTAGAAATATTGTCAAAGTTGGGAAAGACTATAAGTTTTCAGGGCATTTTGACTTTACTTGTGCAGTAGCTAACTTAAAGGTCCCTGTATTTTTCCAGTGTTTCTTTTCATAGGACTCACCCATCTGTCTTATATGTCTGTACTGCCGCTTACCCCAGCACAACAGAGGGGGAGACTCACAGCTGGAAGGTGTAAATATTCCTGGAAGTTTTCTCTATGCTGGTACAGCCAGTACTAACTTGGCTGTGAACTCCACAAGTACTTCAGTCAAGTTAAGGACCCTGATTAGAACACATCTGGCAGTACTTTGTGGGATGGTTGTGTTGGTGTTTATCTCATTTTACCCAGGAATATCCATTCATATGTTAGTAAGGACTCCCTTATATTAACTGTCTAGCAGTCAGCTAACACAAAGCAAGACCGGGGAGCTTAGAACTTTAAATAAATACTGATTCTAGAAGAGTCAAGTCCGGTATATGAAAGACTACAAAAACAAGGCAGTACCTTGTCTGGTCAGAGAAACTGAGCATCTTAAACTCTTCAAATAATATTTCTTTTCTTTTAACCAGAGAGAGAAATTAAACCAAATCAAATGAAAGAGCAGTTTATTGATCAGATTTTTTCTATTTTGCACAGGATTTTCCTGTACAAGGTCTAGTGTCATCTGTGGGTTGGACACAGGGCTCCTGCAGCAAGCTGCCAGCACTAGACACTTGAGGAGCCAAAACATGACACAGACGTTTGCCTTTGACCTTTTGTTTTCCTTTCTGATATCTGCAAACACTTTATGTGTCCCAAGTTCAGAGTTACTGTGCTCTTAGTGCAGATGGGCAAAACTAAAATAATAAAAAATGAAGAAGCATTTTTTTCCATCTAAACAGACTAGACTTCCACTATCAAACTTTTCATTCAGACATATCCACAGTGCACGGTCTTGCTCTTCACTACAGGAGTCAATGAAATGAAGACATATCATTACTCCCAGGAGAGCTATAGAGAAAAACAGAAATTTTATATTTGGCAATACACTTTGGGTTATGTTTAACACATTTATATAGGGAGGAGAGTGTACACATAAATGTCATGGACTGAAAAAATTTTAGCACCTTCCTCAGACAATAAATTGTGCTCAATTTAACAACCTGTTTTAGGATAAAGTCAACATATTCTAGGTAGAGAAAGAATTCTGACAGTAAATCTTGTTATACCTAACACAATTTTTAATGTACACATTATGAATAATAATCAGGTGATTTTACATTTGATGATCCTTTTTGTTCAGTGTCGTGTTTCTGATTTTTAAGTGTTTACACTGATTCTGGGTGATGTCATTACCATCTAGCAGCTAGCTTCTTTTCTAGGTTTTTAAAAGCCAGTTAGACCAGCCATATAATTCAAGGAAATTGAACTATCATGAGATTACGTGCAGGCAAAATCTTTGCCAAAGAAATCTGGTACATGCTGAATAATGAATGTTTCATTATTTCTGACACTTTGTATAAGCCATCGTAAAATTCTATTACAAACACATCTGTAAATAGACCCACATTTCTCCATAATACAGAGTTGGAAAGGTTCATAGGTTTCCCTGCACTTAGAGCCTTTGAGGATTACCACCTAGTGGAGAGCCTTCTCCAGCCTCCATAAACTTCTCTTGCTTTTGTATCACCTTCACTGTTCCATTGGAGTCTTCTTTGCTAATGCTTTTGCCTGCAGTTTAGAAAGTCAGTAGAACCAGAGGACATCTTTGTGAGCCAACTGCACTTTTCCTACGAAGGATACTCTGCCTGAAGATTGCAAAAATGTGCAACCACCCAGACAGCTCTATTCCTGAGGAATAAACTTTGTTCTCACTTGGGGACCACGGCAAAGGTATCAGTTTTTTTGAGTTTATCCTACCCCTCCCATATTGAGCCTTCTGGATATTTTTCATTATAGTTGGAACATTTGAAGCCATTATTTCTACAAATACTGTCTGCCTTTTCTCTCCCCTTCTGGGACTTCCATTAAGTATGTGCTGTTATTCTGATGATGTCTGTCAGAGCTTTATTTATTATGTTTTTTAAGTCTTCCCTCTCTTTCTGTTCCTCAGACTGAAAATCTAATTGACATGTTTTTAAGTTCAATAATTCTTTTATCTCTCACCTTACATATCCTCTTAGTGAATTTTTTTAAATTTAGTTATCTTATTTTTTTAATTCTGGGATTTCTCTCTGGTCCCTTATTGTAATTTCTGTCTCTTTCTATTCTCTAGACTCTATTTAGTGAAACATTTAATTCTTCAGATATGGTTTCCTTCCATTTTTAAACATATTTTTAATAGCTAAAGTCTTTGTCTAGTAAATCCAACATCTGGGCTTCCTCAGGGATCATTTCTATTTTATTTTCCTGAGTGTGAGCCATACTTTGCCGTTTCTTTGCATGTGTCATCATTATTTGTTGAAAACTAGATGCTGGACATTTTTAATAATCTAACTGAGCAACAGTGAAGTCAGATTCTGCTTCTCAAGATTTGATTTTATTATCTTTGTTTTTGCCCTAATTTCTATGTATTTTAAGAACTTTCTTGGACTGATTCTCTAAAATCTATATTCTTTGTCATCTGTGGCTATTGAAGTAACTGGTTGCTTAGTGGCTTAGCCGTCACCTTATGATTAGACAAACAATTCATGAAATGCTTTAAACCAATAAGTCTCCCATCCTTTTCATAATGGACTATGTGTGTGTTGAAGCACAACTTCCACACTCTGACAGATCATGACCTGCCTCAGCCTTCACTTCCAGCTTCTGCATGTCCTTGGAGTCAGCCAGAGGTGAAAAATCAAGGCCTCCTTGGCTCTTTCCTGGGCATGAAATTTATCCCGTACAACCCCAGAAACGGCTAGATCACCCCAAAATGTGGCAACTTCTTAGTATGCTATGAACATTTTATTATTCCCGATTTTCCTTTTTATGTCTGTATGTCTGTTGTATGTATTAATTAACTTATTTTTATCCATTCTTTCTTTGCTTAACTGGCATCACTGCATTGGGCAGCAGCAATGTTACACAGCCTACATTGCTTTTTGTTTGTTTGTTTGTTTGTTTGTTTGTTTGTTGACACATACTCTGAGGATGGGTTTTCCCCACTGACTCAGCTGAAGTAATGACGCTTTTAGGAGCTTTCAGGGTAAATAATGAGAATGCTCTGGGCATGGGTTTTTGGGAAGAAGCTCCAGACTTTTTATTCCCTCCCCAAAGGCTGCAGGCTGCTGATTTTCATAGCTGCTGTTATTGAGACTGCTGGATTTTAAGGCCACTGCAGAGTTGGGGGAAGAAAGTAGGCGACAGGAAGTTTGCAGGATGGCAGTTGTTGCTGGGAGTTTAACTGTTAGTGGGAGTTAACTGGACTGTGTTGAATAGAAGTGGTGAGACTGGACATCTTTGTCTTGTTCGTGATCTTAGGGGGACAACATCTCGTCTTTCACCATTAAGCATGATGTTGGCCGTAGGGTTCCTATGGGTATTCCTCGTCGCTTTGCAGAATTTTTGCTATTTCTAGTTTGATGGGAGTTTTTCTTTTCAGGATTTCTTGATGAAAATTGTAAAATACTCTTCTACATTTACTGAGATGATCATATGTGGGTTTTTCTTTTGAAAGTGTTAATATCATAAAGTAGATCCATTGACTATGTATAAAATATTTATTTGTTCTTTTATATCTTTTGCTAATATTATTTGTAATATTTACAGTATAGGAAGAGCACAGTTTAAAAGTAAATAACTAAAATATATTCAGGATACAATAATAATCCATAAAACTGTATTAGACTCCTCTGAGGTAGTATGCACAAATACAAATCAGGGGAAATTTTGTGTTTTTTTCCCTAAATATGCATGAAATACTCAATTTTTCTAATGCATACAATTGGAATGTAATAACATATTTATAAACTTATATAAAAATCTTGCTATGTCATTATAGTAAATAGTATTTGAAATGTTTTTCTAAATAAAATACATAATTCAGAGCTGATAAAGCTTTGAAAATGGTAAGCAATATATTTTGTTAATTTTTTAATTTTCTTAAATGTACATCTTGTCCTTATTCATTACCTAGTCCAATTCTTAAAGAATATATAAGTAAAATACTTTTTATTTTGATGTCATTGACTGACCTAGTTGGCAGGAGGAAGTATGAGTAAAATGGCAGCAAAAGAGCCTGTTTCATTAAGTTAATACAAAAACAACAAATAAACAAACAAAACACTAGGAGATAAATTCTTAGATTTCTTAGCATAATTGTTCCTCCTAAGCAGCACCAATTATCAGATAGAATAGGTGAGACAACACAAATTTACAAATGTTAATTTATTGCAGGAACTTATTTTCAGTGCCTTCAGCAAATGGCACAGCTGGGTAATGCCCAGGAAGTTTTGAACTTGTAGTTTCAGTGTTATTCCTTTTATCCGTTGACTGAGTCTTTTACCCCTATAAAACTTAACTCCCTTTTTCCACAAACCTGGGCTAAACTGTTCCATAGTTTTCACCTATAGGGAAAATACTAAATAGCTTATCAGTCTGGACTTGGTTATTTCTGTTGACCTAGTTTGCAGATAAAATTTTCATTACATTATTATTAGCATGAATAGAGGACCCAGTCCCCGCTCTGTTAGGTGAGGCCCCTACCCTGTCCAGACTCGACCAAGTCCCTGAGTACCCCTGACTGAACCCCCGTTGACTCCTTTCACTCTTTTGATTGTAAGAAGATAAGCATTGCCGGTCTTCCTCTTTAGTAACTTGTGTTTTTCTCCTGATTAGCTGTTTTGAATTGTCCTGTTATAAATATTCTACTTCTGTTAGTTAGACAAATTTCTACTCCACCATAGTATGTTTGTTTATAACAGCAAACAACAATCTCCTTTAGACATATCTTTATAAATTTATTTTCTCCTTAGAGAAAGAAGTCTACTTTTTCATTTGTCCTCACCAGCTGAACAGAACACTTTATAAAACATACTTTACAATATAATGCAGTCTGTTTAATTTCATCTATAAGAACCCAGTTTGAATCCTGGTTAACTTTCTAACTGGCTGCTGCCCTGCTTCTCTTATCCAGCGAAAGTAGCAAGATAATTAGAAAGGTACCAAGGTACAGTATGGTCAGAAAGGTCTAATGAAGGGTATACCAAAACTGAATCTTATTTCCCAAAATACTAGTGAAATCCCAAAGTGCATATTTTTATTTTTCAAGAAATGAAATTTGAGTTGCCTTTTGTATTGATTTATCAAAAATGACCCCCAAATCTTATGAATTTAGTAACTCTCTCATCAAAAAATCTGTGCCCACAAATGAAGAGGAACTAAGCTAATCTTTAGGAATATATTTTGAATAGAAAAAAAGAAGCATATATGAAGCGTGAGTATAGCTGGCAGGTTCTTCTGTTGTTATGAAAACATACCGATACATTTCCTCATGCATAAGCTGGTGTAATGTCTCTTTTCATTGGGCACTGGAGATAACAGAAGGACAGCAGAGCAAAATTTAGCTCTGATCTTTGCTGGACCATTCAACCTCAACTGGTATCACCAGCTGTGAAGTACATGTGGTGAAAAAGTGCCTGAAGGAGCAAACGCAGGGCTACACGTGTAGCCATGTTGGTATCAAAGCAGTTCACTGGAGGATACTTCAACCCCCAAAGACTATTTGACCACATTTCTCGAGCTTTCTGATATTAAAGACTTTAAGAAATAAAAGATAATATATGAAGGCTTTCATCCCTGTCCCCTCAGACTCCATTGTAATCACCTTCTGAGAAAGCATACCTCATTACAAAACCAAATTGCTTGCCTCCCAAGAGCTACTTTCTAGTCTGGATGGATTTTACTTATCCTCCAAACAACCAAAAATAATCAAGATGATTGTCTTAGTTTGACAATGTCTGATGGCTTTTGCATAATAAAGTCAGAAAGGTTTTCTTTCCTCTGTTTTTTTTAAAGAAAAATCCTTCTGATAAATTAAGACTGTGTATAATTGATGCATATTAAAAATAACATTATTAATTCACATCATATGAATACTTATAAACAGTTGTATTAAAGAAGCAGTTTCAGTTTATCTGAATTTGGAGATCTTAATCACATCATTTAGAAATTAGCCAGAGGTGTCTACTCTTAATTTATTCTTATATTATTTAATCTACCTTTTGTCCTTGAAACATTTCCCTTTGGTATATGTTTGTCTAAAATGCAATAGCATAATCATGAATATAAACATATATAAAAATTGATTAAGGCAATAAATCAAATAGTATTAAAAATGTTTCTTTCTAAGTAAAGGTATTACCAAGTGCCAAGGAGAAATCTCAAACAACCTATTGGAAGGGAGGCAGCAGAAAAAGTGACCATAAGTTTAAAGCAGTCTTTAGTTTGAAATTACATGGATCAGATTAGTTGCTGTTTTTCCTTTTTCTTGTGTGGCATTACCTTGGTCAGTCTAAAGAGTGTCCTTGACTTTGCTTTTGGAACCATCGTTTGAACTAATAAGACCCATGTCGTCAAGATGTTTAAGGAAGTTCTCAGTTTAGACATGCTGGGGATATTTAAAGGAGCGATGTGGTAGGTATATTTGCATGATGACATGAGAAGTCTCCTAAGATAAAATTTACCATTGTTATACCCAAGTTTCCATTATTGTCCTCAAAAACCAGAGACCGCCAGGGAGACTGAGTCACGCATGCAAAAGCAAAGGGCTTTATTATGGGCTTATTAGCTCCAGCTCACAGACTTCACCAACGCAGTGGATCCATGCAGAGAGCCCTGAACAAAGGCGGGGTAGGGCCTTTATGGGCTTGGGAAGGGGGAGTTACTGGAAATTGTGACACAGGTATAGTGATCCAATCATTATTATACAATATTATTGACAGCAGGTTTAGCCATACATTGTTACTTTTGGTGGGAGCCAATCACAACATTTAAAGTATTGACCAATTACAGAGTGGGCCCAGGACCCTCACATAGGGTGTGACTAGCCTCAAGCATTAGGAGCAATAGGTGATTATCTATAGCTTCTATCTTTAGGCCAGCCCTTAGAAATGTTAAAGGTGTTAGCTGGCCTTTCCTGATTGGGTGTTACAAGGGTGGTCCCTCCTTTCTTGGGCAATGTGTGCCCTTCTGTTGTCTCATGGAGTCAGTTTGATTCAGACCTGCCTGCTTCCTTACACCATAAAGTGAGTGAGGGAAGAGGGGGAGAGGAAAAAGGAGAAAGCAGGAAGAGGGAGAGAAACAAAGAAAGAGAGAGTTGGGGATACAGAGAGAGTGGGAGTGTAGCAGTAGGGGATGTTTAACAACATTCCAGACCTCTTATTTGCTAGATATCAGTCCTATTCCCTGCCCCCACCTCCTGGCTTATGACAACCAAAAATATCTCCAGACATTGCTAAATGTACCCCGAGGCAAACTCATCCCTGGTGGAAAATCACTGTTATAAAGGAAGGAGGGTTTTGAACATAACATTGCAGTGTGATTTTCAGATGGTAATTTGGATCGGCCTGCTCTGGACCTCGGTAAATCACCTAGGATCAGGAGTACAAAGTGTATACATAGTTACATGATGAAGATGAATTCAGTAGAACCTATCAGGAATATTGGTAGACCTCATGGCTGCAGCTGGAAGAAGGCTATCAGAACTCTATTTAAAAATATATCATGTAAGCCAGCTCCTGGGAACTTACTGGAAAAACATACATACATACACATATGTATGTATGTGTGTATATATGTATATACAAATATATATATACATACACATATATATGTGTGTGTATGTATCCACACACAAGCACACATGAGTGTTACTTCCCTTTTTTATTTTAGGCTCATGAAATGGTTGTATTATTGGTTGAATTTATTTATTTTTTATTTGTTTTTGATACAGAGAGAGACAGAGCATGAGAGGGAAAGAGGCAGAGAGAGAAGGAGACACAGAAACGGAAGCAGGCTCCAGGCTCTGAGCCAGCTGTCAGCACAGAGCCTGACATGGGGCTCGAACCCATGAATGTGAGATCTGACCTGAGCCAAAGTCGGAGGCTTAACCGACTGAGCCACCCAGGCACCCCTAGAATTTAAATTTATTACTAATAGCAGCCCTTTTGTAACGTAACCCAGGCCTGTGTCTACTGAGGAAATGAACATTATATCGTTATAAATTTTAGAGTGTATTTAGTTTTGAGAGAGAGCAAGCAGGGGAGGAACAGAGAGAGGGAGACTAAGCCACCACAGAGCCTGACATGGAGCTCAAACTCATGAACCATGAGATCATGACCTGAGCGAAGTCTGAGGCCTGCTAGGCGCCTCTATCATTATTAATTTTAAATGATGCAAAATTATCTCTTTTACTTGCCATCTTTACATCTGTTAGTACACATTTATAAGTTTGATGGATTTGAGAGTGTTGGGAAGTTTTGCTACTTTTCAACATTAGCTGAAGCCAGAGAGGATTAAATGACAACATAGGCCATATTGTACCGCGGCCTGCAGGTTTCAGCGTGTTGCCTCCTCAGGAGCACCCTCAGGGCCACCTGGGGGTTTGTTTAAGAACGTAAGTTCTTGAGTGTTGGCGCTCAGTCAGTAGAGCATCTGACTCTGGGGTCATGAGTTCAAGCCACATTTTGGGTGTCAAGATTGCTTTGAAAAAGGAGAGAATGCAAGTTCTCAGGCCCTATCCGAAACCCACGGTATCACTCTACTATTCCTAGTTTTCTATGTTTTTTTTACCTGTGTCAAAATTACTTTCTGTACTTGGGAGATGCATATTATATTTTCTTCTTAGTCAATTAGTGTGCCTTATTTTAATATGCATTTTCTCATGTTAAAACAATTTGTGTCTGGAATGAACTCAACTGGGGTAAGATATATCATCACTTTTCTATATTGTTGGGTTCACTTGGCTAATATTTAGTTTTAGTATTTTGCTAAGCATCCATCTTCATGAATGAAAATAGACTGTGGGTTCTCTTTCTCATACTGTCTTCATATGGTTATGTAATAAGTTTATAGTAGCCTCAGGAAGCAAGTTGGGGGATATTACCTCTCTCTTCCCATGAAATATTTCTACAGGCTTTTAATTCCCTCCACTTACATATTTGGAAATACTCATCTCTAAAGCTGTATGGGTCCAAGCTTTGTTGAAAAAAATATTAAATAACAATTTAAATGTTTCATAATTATAAAACAATTTAGGGTTTTTTTGGTCTTGAATTATTTGGTAATCTATACTTTTCTAAGAATTTCTGTTTTATGTAAGTTTTTACTTATCAGCTTAAAGTTATTTGAAATATTTATTTTCATCCTTTCGATACCTTGTTATTCAAGATGCACTCTGCAGAGAGGCGATAGGAGCATCACCAGGGGGCTTTGTAGCAATGCTCAGCCTCGGGGCCCACTGAAGACCTACCTGATAAAGTCCCTGTTGTGGGCTAAACTGTGTTACCCACCCATCAAATTACTATGTTGAAGTCCTAACCCTCAATACATCAGTGTGACTGTAATTAGTGATAGGACTTTTAAGAAGTAATTAAGGTTAAATGAAGTCATGCAGGTGGGCTCTAGTGAAATATGACTGGTATGCTTGTAAGAAGAGGAAGCGGAGATGCAGCGGAGGGGCTATGGGAGGACACAGAAAGCAGGGGACCGTCTCTAAGCCATGGAGAGAGGCCCTGGGAGAATCCCAAACTGCCGGTACCTTCCTCTAGGACTTCAAGCCTCCAGAACTGTGAGAAAATGAATTTCTGTTGTTTAAGCAACCTGCTCTATGGTATTTTGCTATGTAGCCCTAGTGAACTAATACAGTCTTCAAGTTATTTGTAAACATATTGTTTTGAAAAGCATTGTTTAATCTCTCCTGCATCTGCATGAATATACTCCTTTTTATTACTAATATTGTTCACTTGTATCTTTTTATCCTTGATCAGAGTTTACAGAAGTTAATCCATTTGATTAGACTTTTAAGTGTTTATTTATTATTGAGAAAGAGAGAGAGAGGGAGGGAAAGAGAGCATGGAGCAAGGGAGGGGCAGAGGCGGGCAGAGGATCTAAAGCAGGCTCTGTGCTGACAGCAGTGAGCTGATGCAGGGCTTGAACTTACAAACTATAAGATCCTAACCTGAGCCAAAGTCTGATGCTCAGCCAACTGAGCCACCCAGGTGCCACAATTTTATTAGACTTTAAAAAACTAACTTTTGGCTCCCTTAATCTTCTATATTATATCTCCATGTATTATTTTGTCATTTTCTTCGATTACCCTTATTATTTGCTTTTATTTTGTTTGAACATATTCTCAGGTAGAATCTTTAAGGTTGATGTTAGTGATACTATACAATAGGACATAATATTTTATTTTTATTTTTTAAAGCATTTTCAAAGAAAAGTTTATTTATTTTTGAGAGAGAGTGAGAAGGCATGAGCAGGGAAGAGGCAGAGAGAGGGGGAGAAAGAGAGAATCCCAAGCAGGCTCCACACAGTCAGAGCAGACCCTGATGTGGGGCTCAGTCTCAGGAACCATGAGATCATGACCTGAACTGAAATCAAGAGTTGGACACCACCAGCTGAGCCACACAGGCGCCCCTTACCGAGGTGTCTTCTGTTTAATGTTTGTTTGAGAAAGCGAGTAGGGGAGGGACAGAGGATCCAAGCAGGCTCTGTGCTGAGAGCAGCAAGCCCAATGCGGGGCTCCAGCTCATGAACCAGGAGATCATGACCTGAGCAGAAGTTGGATGCTCAACTGACTGAGCCACTCAGGCTCCCCCCTAGTATTTTTTAAGTTTTTTGTTTACTCAGTTAAGTAATCTCTGCACCCAACATGGGGCTCAAACTAACGACCCTGAGATCTAGAGTCACATGTTCTTCTGAGTGAGCCAGCCAGGCACCCCTAATATTACTTCTAACTTAGGTTGATAATATAGAGATGGTTTAATTATCCATATGTCTTAGAAATGTTGAGGCTTCGTAGGTAGCCAAAGTCTGAGAACTTTCCTCTCCTCAGTGTAGGGGAGTCTCATTCACTTAGTACTGTTTGGTGGATCCTTATGACATGGATGTGAGAAGGTTATGCTCGAGCTGCAAACATAGGAGGAGGGACACGCTTCTGTACGAAGGCATCACAGCCATCCATGGAAGCCTGTAGTTTGCTCAGACATCAGGAAGAACATAATTCTTCTTATCAAGAATAGAAAGTATAACTTTCCATACTATTCATTGGTATTCCAAGCATATTCACCAAATCCAGTTTTTACTTTCATGTATTTTTCCATATCTTGTTTCAAAACATTCAAATCACTATTATCCCTCCAAAAACGACTGTAATATCATCATTCTACATTGGATAGATCAACATAATAAATTGATAATTGTTTTTAGGATAATAATCAAGCTTCCCACCGAGCTCTACAGGTGTCTCTATGATCTCATTTATTCACCCCTGCTAGTGTTGTTTCTTAACACTCTTTTTTGTTGGGAAGACTCTACTTCTTCAGCATGTTGATTTCATTAATCTCCCCGAAGGGGCTTCACACATGCTGACTTCTGGATCAATCTCCAATATACCTTCACCTGATGAATTTTTCTTAACCCTGGGTGGCTCGACCCAAATATCAGCTCCCTAACTCCAGAGACTAAATCTGGCTCCTTGACTCTAAGCCCTGACTACATCCTGCACTTTTTGATAGCAGTTTTCAGATTGGCAATCAATAATTTCATAATTAGCAATTTCAAGGCTGTCACCTTGCTATCATATGAACTCACAGGTCTGGCACATTCACCTCCCTAGTGTTTAGGACAAGTGAAAATAAGTAGAGACTATCTAATTTAAAGCAAATATAATAAAAATTTTCAGTCCATTTCTTGCACAACCAACTTCAGTAACTCTAAATTATATTTTCTAAAGTTATTATGAAATTTATAAAGGATAATGAATCTGATTATAACTTATAATGGCCTTCTGGGTGATGAAATTTTATTCATATTAGCCCCCAAAAGATCTCAAAATAAGCCCTGATGCTACATTACAGTGATATCCAAAAGGCATTCTTTTACTTACATACTATGAATTTGAGGATGTACGTCTGTTATAAATAGACTATTTTTAGAATGATTTTAGGATGTAGTGAATGTATGCGGACAAATCATTACCCGAAGTTGATATTTTACGTTAGGAGTCCCTCTTGGTGTTGTACATTCTGTGGACAGTCACAAATGAAACATGGCATGTATCTACCATCATAGTAACCCACAGGGTAATTTAACAGCCCTGAAAGTCCTCTTCTCACTGATCATTTTACCGTCTCCATGGTATTGCCCTTTCCACAGTGTTATATAGCTGGAGTGGCTTGATAGTTCATTTTTTATAGCACTGGATAACATTCCACCGTCTGGATGTACCACAATTTATCCATTCCCTGCTGAAAGACATCTTAGTTGCTTCCAACTTTGGCAATTATGAATAAAGCTGCCATAAATATGTGTAAATTTGGGGGGGCATAGTTTTCAATTTGCTTGAATAAATACAAATGTGGTTGCCGGACATATGTTAAGAGTGTGTTTAGTTCTATAAGAAACTGCCAAACTATCTTCCAAAGTGGCCGTAGCGTTTTGCATTCCCCCTGGCAATAAATAATGTTTCTCTACATCCATGACACCATTTGGTGTTGTCAGTGTTTTGGATTTGGGCCATTCTGATGGATATGTAGTGGTATTTCATTGTTTTGATTTTCAGTTTCATGATAACATGACATTGGGCATTGTTTCATATGCTTATTTGCTTCCTAATACATCATCTTTGGTGAGGTGTCTGTTCAGGTTTTCCAGTCACTTTGTAACTGGATTGTTTGTTCTTTTAGTGTTGAGCTTTAAGGGTTCTTTGTAGTTTGAATAATGGTCTTCTCCAGTCCTTTGTTTGTTTGTTTTTGTTTGGTTTTTTTTTTTGTTGTTTTTTTTGGCAAATACTTGCTCCCAGTCAGTGGCTTGTCTTCTTTCTTTTAACAGTGTCTTTCACAGAACAGGGTTTTTTTGTTTTTTAATTTTCATGAAATCTGGCTTAACAATTCTTTCTTTCATGGATTATGCCTTTGGTGGTGCATTTAAAAAGGTATCATCAAACCTGAGATAATTTACGTTTTCTCCTAGGGAGTTTTGCATTTTATATTTAGCTTTACGATTCATTGTGAGGTTAATTTTTGTGAAGATCTGTGTCTACATTCAGTTTTTTTGCATGTGAATGTTTGATTATAATGCTCCACTATAATTATTGGATAAAAAACAATCTTTCTCCCTTGTATTTCTTTTGTTCCTTTGTTGAAAATCAGCTGATTATATTTCTGTGGGACTCTATTCTGTTCTGTGTTTATTTCACGAACACCACACTGTGTTGATTTCTCTAGCTTCATGGGTTTGCAAGTCGTCCAACTTGATTCTCCTCCTTCAATACTGTGTTGGCTTTTATGGGTCCTTCACCTCTCCACATAAACTTTAGAATCAGTTTCTCAATATGCACGAAATAGCTTGCTCAAAATAATTGATATTGAGATAGAGAGATCAAGTTGGAAGGAACAGATTTAAGTCTTCCTACCCATGAGCAAATATTTTTCCATTTATTTAGTTCTGTTATGTTTCAGAATTGTTCATTTTCCCTCTTCCACTGTCAGAAGCAAGAGGGGACTTTTCTTTGACACTCACTGTGAGAACATGGTTGAATGAGCTCCTGAGGGTAAAACGCACAAATATGTGTTCCACCTACTACTGGATCCCTTTGGTATTTTAAACTCTCTGATATGTCTATATTGACCCATCAGAAAATCATCAGTTATAGTTCAGGTTTAAATACCCAGCATGTGTTCCTTCGAAGGTTTCTACTTGTGGGTTTCTGATCCAGTAAATTGTGATTCATTGTATTTACCCTGGTCTCTCCAATTTGGGGGAGAGCTATTGCCCTATGACCTCGCTCCTCTGACAGATCGAAGCGTTACTTGTTTTTCAGTTTGTTCAGCTTTCGGATTGTTGTTAGGATTGAGTGATGACTTCTAAACTCTTTACTTGCTGGACCAGAAACCAGAAATAATTTTTAAAAGTATATTTGATAATAATAGACACAGATGTTCTCACGTACTCCAGGCATGATTCTCAGAGCTTTATACATTTTAACACATTTCAACCTCAGAATTACTCCAGGAGATTGTGGTATAATTGTATTTTACAGGTGAGGAAATAGGCAGAGAAAGGGTAAGACATTTTCCCAAGATCACATAGCTTATAAGCGATGACACTACAGTATGAATCCAAGTTGTTTCAATCCAATCTGTTAACTCCTGTGCCTTTTTTTTTTTTTTTTTGCCTAAATGACAACTATTTTACCCTTTCTTCTTTGTAGAGTAGCCTAATTTAGTTTAGGAATACAATAGTAAGGTGGCCAGCTCCTAGAGGTGGTCTCATTCTTCCCAGCTGGACCTGCATCATATTTGGTCTAAATAATTGTGATATTTGTATTTGCCTTACTTGAAAATCATTTAGAAATGGATATATTACAAAATTCTGGCCAGAGATATTAGGGAAGTTCTGGGAGATCCTTTGGAAAGGTTCCTCTTTATTTACTTTACACTATCGTGTCTGAATGTGCTCTCTGGGATTTCTGCAGCCTGGGAATCTAAAAGTCCAGATGACATGCTGAGGTTGGCATAATAGTAATATGAAAAGATGATATCATTTAGATATTCAATTATTTTAACACTGGAGCCAGCTTTGTGAGTATTTTTTTATGGGAGGCACTAATATTTCTAGCTGTTGAAGATGATTTGAAAGCCCTTTGATAAGGGTTTTCTGTAATTTGTTGAGAATAACAAATCTGATACACAAGCCAAACCAAACCAAAACAAAAAACAAAACAATGAGTGCATTTAAAATCATTTTTTTAAGTTCTGTATTTTACTTATAAAATAAGTATCAAATAAGTATAAGATCTAGAAAATTTGGTCCACAGAATTAAAAGCAACCTGTAGACAATTTGAAGCAATATTTTAAGTGAATTAATCCTAGTAATTAATAAGTGGTACCTGAAGTCAAGCTCTCTTGTTTCAAATTATATTCCAACAGTTACAAATTATGACCTTACACTAGTTGTTTAATTTTTCTATGCCTCTGTTTCCTCATATATAAGATAAATAATGTCACTGATATATTCCATAAAAGTTCTTAGCAAGTATGAAACATCAAAGCACTAAAGAAATTTGAGTTTGTTATTATAATTAACATTTTATTTTTTCTGGTCTACAACATTCGCCACTAATTTTTCTCTGACTCACAAGATAATCAAGTTCCTTACAAGGGATATTTACACAAGAGTAAAATTAGTTCTAGTTACTGTACCTCACTAGGTTTGCTTAAAAACATTGGCAATATGTGTAATTTGATGAAAGAAATAGAATTGTTTCAACTAAATCACATTAGAAGTAACTTTAGATTTTAGAATTGGCTTTGTATTTCAGTTATGCTGTTAATTTTCCTCCTTCAATATAGAACAACAGAACAAAAATTTATATGATTTAAATTTTAAGAATGAGATTTATGTGTCAAAAATGTAGTTTTCAATTATGCATATGGACAGTTGGATGCAAGGTCGAGGTCCTGACACCTTGTACGCTGCTTGTACCAGATTCTTGAGAATGAATTTAGTAATGAAACGGAAGTTCCATCAAATATGCCAGCACAATACACCACTGTTTGGTATTTGACACGGAGATGTGCTGGTGAGTATGAAAATACAATCGCCACTTCTAAGATATTAATCAGCCCTTTTGTGTCTCTTTGTAACAAGGTTTTAAAAATGTGTTTTCCCAAGACTCTTATTCATTTATTTTCTTAGATTTTTTTTAAAGCCATAGATCCAATGATTCCCTCTGATAGCCTTTCCTCATTTTATTCTCAATAATGACTCTTTGGGGAGCAATGCTATGGGGAATGAGATTGATCACCCATCACTGCTTCTGATGTGCTGTTTAACCAAGCTGGTGAACCATAGACTGTCATCATAGAGGGTATCAAATCAACAGTGTGTGCCATGCAGCGCACACTCCTGTGCACCTCACAATAATGAGAATTCTTGTAGTTCATTAGACAGCTCAAGGAATTGCTAAGTAAATTTCAGGACAGAATGTTTTATGTGATCCTGGGTAATCCATGTTATGAAAGAAGTTGAAAACCATTGTCCCAAGTATGTGACTTTCTTGTTTAGACCTTATAAAAAGGAAATCTAGCATTTAACTTACAGTAGGCAAATATGAGTGTTTCAGTTTAGGACTTAACTACATGATGAAACTTTTTAAAAGAGTCATAATTATTAATGGCAGTGTCTTGTCTCCCAAATCACTTCATCAAAACATGGCAATTTATTGAGCCACTTTGTTTATTTTTATATTATTTTTCCTTGGCTTCATGTCCTCTTCTTCTTCATTTAAGATTTAGAAAAGAAAGATATTAAATCATTGCATTTATTAGTTAATTGTGTTACACATTAACTTTTGCTCCCCAGGAAGACTGTCAGGTTTTCTAAGAGACCATCCGTGTTTGCTGTTTATATCATATCTTGTAGGGGTCAGGCCTTACTCAAAAATTGAATTTTGATTATATGTTATATGTTAGTAGAATTACGCTAAACATCTTATCCTCTCCAGGTAGATGGAATTAAACTAAATATTCTTAAATACCTTAGTTTGGAGTGCATGTTATTGTATGAGGAAGGCTATTTGTAATGCAAAATCAATCTCTCCTCTTCACATACTATTTGCCATTCATCCTGTTTTCTCCAAATATACGTTGAGAATGATTTTAAAAACAAATATTTTAAAGAGCTATACATTAGCTAAATACACTTTTCACTTTTCAGAAAAATCTTCCTATATCTAAAATATTTTATGCAAAACAGAACTTTATACATACAGACATGTCCAAAGGTTAATAATGTCTAAAAATTTTCTGAGAATACCTATAGCATTGCCAATTCATATTATGAAATAATTATTTGTTAATATAAAATGTTAATACAGCATGATGGTATATTAATGGAGAAATGCTTTCTAAATCTTTTTTTTAGAAAACTTAAATAGAAATACAGATTTGAAACACGATTTGAAAATAAAGATAACGGAAGCATTTTTGAAGAATATGCCAATTCTTAACATATCCCACACTTAGTTGAAGAAAAACGTCTTTTTTTCCCCTGTAGTACTCTGTCAAAGCTGATCATTTTATTCTTGACAAAGCTTCTGTTTTTTTCCCTCCTAACTTGAGTTCTGGTTTGGAAGAGAGTGCCTGGAACATAATAGATAATAAAAAGATTTTATAGGAAAATCGATTGAATGAAAAATCATTCCACACGCTAATTGTTTTTTTTTTTTTTTGGTGTGGAAGTTGTATAATAGATTAAGTTGTCAGCATATTTCACAAGAGTTTTGCTTGCCCTTCTCTGGATTAAATTTACCAAATAGTTGTGTATAAAAAAATAAAAGAAATATAATGGGACAGATAGAAAGCAACCTATTTGAGCTTCTTTGCTTGATAAGTGTATTTAGACATTGATGATGCTAGTGCTTTTGAAGTCACTACAGGCAGAACGCCACTAAACCTTATAGATAGTCTTTTAACTTTATATGTGCATTATGTGAGGTAGCTTAATGAAGAAGGAGGGAATATAAGAAAGAATAATATGCACTTTAATAAATCATATATCCTTGTGCTATTTAAATGTTTCTTCAAGGTTGATTGAAACTTTAACCTCAGTCTCAATAAAAAAGAAAAGCTTCAAATTTGCCAGACCTTGAATTTTTACAACACTATGTTGAATTATGCAGTGATCAGTCAATTATTCATCTCCCTCAGCCTGAGATAGCTGTGCTTTGAAAAGCATGCAAAAATGGGGCTACAGAATGTGATGCTGTGTCAACACATTTCACTCAGGATTGCTTACAAGACAAATTTTTGTTTCAACATTGATTCTAGTTTTCTTGATGTTTGCTTCTAATAAGGTACCTGTTACAAATCAATTTCAGTTTGCATGCTTTAGTTTCTGATTCAGGATGATACACTGCCAAAATGACATTACTGCCTTTTCCATAGATTTCTACACCCATGTGAGAAATAGAGATCTTTCATATTTCAAGGTAATCTTAACACAGGACTGCAAAACAAACCTACTTTTCTGCTAATGGAACATGCAAGAATAGATGAACTTGTTCTAAAGTACGTAAGAGATTTATTTGCAATAGTTGAAATTCTTAAAAACGATTCATCAATAAAATCAGTAGAAGGAAGGATGCAGGAATAGTAGTGTGTTGGTCTCTAACAAATCTTTTGACAAAATAAAGATTCTGTTTGGGAGGCGAGTCAGAGAAGGAGAGAAACATTATAGCAGAGATCAAGGGTGTGGGCTTTGAAATTTGAATCCTGAGTTGGAATCATGATTTACCAGGACTTTAACCAAAGCCAAGTAGATTTATCTTTCTGAGCCTTAGATTCCTCTTGCTGTAACAGGAGAAAAAACACCAACTTACTTACGAAGATTATATTATAGACAATGTGTTGAGTGTTTAAAACACAATGTTTGGCCCAAGGTAGGCACTCAAAAAATTGCACTGATTTTTATTAACTAATGGTCAGAGATGAGAAGGGAGATTCATGGAGACATTTGGATGCCAGGACACACACTTTTAAAACTAATACATTTAATAAAATACTCTGCCCAATTGATAACAAGTACTAGTCACAGGACTTTGTCCAAACTTCATTGCCATATTTATGCTCAATATGCGGTACCTGGAGTTGCAAGGTCATCTCATATTATCCAGTTGCTCTGGCTACCTGTAATATCACATTCCCTTTTAATGGACTTACCTTGCTCCGTTTTTATACAATCTTTCTGGCACAACTAGAACATTCAGAGACCCAACATAAATTATGAAATTAAAATCTCAGTTGATTTCCTGTTAAAAGGCAGCACAATGTTGACCATGAAATTGCCCCACATGTTTAAGGAAAGCTGGCAGAATGGAATTGAGAATCTGGGACCTATTTAATTCAAGTACACTGTGCACACAGTTTCAGCTTTAACATTAAAGACTTGACAAGATTGAGCTTTTCTTTTGATTTTATGAGAATACTAAAAATGTGTACATTGTCAAACTGTTTATTCATGACTGTAAAATAAATGTACAACTTATTTCAAAATAAGCAAAAGAAGGTAAATCATTAAAGATAATGAATTGACACCTTTAATAAAACAAATTAATTACTGTATTTTAAAAATATCTAATTATAAAATTAAAAGTATGGCAAATATTACACATTTGGTAAGATTATAATCTTATAACCAAATGCATAAGACATTAACTATTATAGATATATGGTATTCCATGTTAAGTGTTGCAAAACAAAATAAACCCACTCTAATTAGCACAAAAGTTGTGAGAACAAATGAATATCATAATCCATATAAGAAAAGACATTTGGAAAAATGACAACAAACTGAAGTGGAGCTTTTTAATATATGGAATATAAACGTATATGCTTCATTGCTTTCAAAGGTTTAATTCTCTCTTGTTAGAGATACTGAGTAAAAATCAGTGGAGCAGGGGTTAATGAATCTAGGTTAAAATGAATCTGAGCATATGCTCCATTAATCTCAAAACAGTGCCCATTTAGTTTATTTAAATAACATCTCAGAATATTTAAACCTGAAAAATCTTAATGACTGCTGACCTCACTCATAGACCAGTGTTTACCTAATTTTCCCAAATTCAGGTATAGTCATGTCAAATTCTTACATATACATTTAAATGATTTTCTGCAGTATATGAAGCAAGGAAAGGATAGGTAGGTTTGTTTTGCATGATCCGGAACTTTTATCAGGAAAATCCCAAATATGTTGAAGGAGGGAGATACAACGTGGTAAGTGCAAACACAGGTTTGGAAGTAAGAAGACATGTATTTACATCCTATCATTTCCAAACCCATGTGTGACTGTGGCCAAATGTTCAACCTAAATAGATCTCAGTTGACTGGTGAAAAAAAAAAAAAAGAAGAAGGTGATCATACTTACCTCAAAGGATTATCCTCAGATGAAATTAGGTATTCGGTACAGGTTGTAAAGTACTTTCTATGGTTCTAGCATGTGAAAGTGCTCAAATATGACATTTACTGGATGTATCATGCTGGCCTGAGTGTAGAGGGAAGAAGTAATGATTTTTTGGAAATCTTTCAAATTACGTGACAAGCCTTATGTGCTTCTACCATACAATAATTTCTGCAGCTCTGTGTGTGATTTAAATTAACATTTTTCTCTATCCTTCGTGTTGTTTTCTTTTCACCACTCCTTCTCATTTTGTTAAACAATTCCTATATATGTACCTATGTATCACCTATATATCATAAATATATACACACAAGTCGCACTATCCTCTTTTTCACTAGAAAATGATGGTCCATCCTATTTTCTCCAATTATTCATTTTTTAAAGTGGGGTATATACTCTGGTTTCTCTTCAGATTGCATAAATCTTTCACCTTTTAAAGTGGGGTATATGTCAGAGTCATCTGTGAGGAATTCCGAAAAATATGGTTAAATGGGCCCTATGCTAGACTTTGAATCATAATTCCCAGGGATGGAACATAGGAACAGTGATTGAAAATTGTAAAGAAATATTTTCCCGGGTTATGCTGATACATTAAGAACGAGTGTGGTGGAATATTTGATGCTTCCTTTATGTAGTTCTGCTGATCGATGGAGCCCAGCAAATGGTTAGTCAGGGACAAAGAGTAAAAATTATGTAATTCATTAGAAGGAATAGTTTTATTTCTACATTTATTTATTAATGTCTCACCTTGTTCCTAAAAATGAATCAATCCAGTTTTATAAAAATAGGTGTGTTGGCATGATAAAATAGATTAAATTAAGTGAAAATAGAGGGAGAGTAACAAAAAGGGTAGGAAATTAAGATGAATTTGTGATGAAGGTTAGTATTAAATATTCAGTATATAAAGACTTATGTACTTGCTAAATATAGGACGCAAATTTCACTCCGAGCTTTGTCCAGCCAAAGCAAAGAAAGAAAAATGAGCATTTGCAGAGTCTACTTAATTTACAATATAAAAACAAGCCAGTGGATGCAGAAACATTATTATTCCTGATAGATCAGAAAGAATCTTCTATAGTCTGTATGTACATGATACTAGGTCCAAGACATATTCTGCATTATATTCTTGGACCAGGAAAATATCAAACTTCTAAAAAAATAAGAAATTTTTTATTTTTATACAGAGTGTAAAGACCTGATGAAGAATCAAGTTTCCTTGCCCACGAGTCAGTCTGAGAGTTAACTTCAGCTCTAGCATCCTACATATAAGCATATAATTCTAAGGGGAAAGCTTCTGAACATGGTTCTGTAAATTGTATAGCTGATCTTAAATATCTTAAAATATCTAGATTTATTTTTTTTCTAGGAAAGCATTTTAGTCTTGGAATGAATTACTACCTTTCCCCTAATCATACCAGAGGTAATAACATGGTTGCTAAAAGGGCTTCTTCTACTAAAGCTGGTACAAGTGATGAGGCCATTATAATTTAGGGTGTGTTCCATCCTTTTGTAAAAGGTAATTCCACAGGAGGTGACTGTAATAGATACAGTATGCTGTGATGTAGTATACAATAATAGAGTGTAATATAGCACTGTAGGATTGTAGACCTTAGAATGACAGTCCTGGGCCAAACAACTCAGGACGATCAATTTGATTTATACACAAGGCTGATGCAAACCAAGGCACATGAACATCATGAAATCCATTTAGTCCTACATGCAGTGATGGAGGCCTAGAAAATAGTCATTTTCTTTCCATCTTTTCTTGCTGTTCAATTTTGGTTGAGTGCCATATAATGTACTGAAATAAACTGTCAACATACACTGCTGTTGCTCATTGGCAAAAAGCTCTGCTGCTTTTTGGATGGTTGACAAAGTGTCTATGGCATTAACACAGAATCTTTATAAGTATGTATATCATGCTATGGTGCAACACTGCTTTGCTGATAACAATAGTATACATACATAGTTTCGTTTACACCTATGATTTCATTTAAATTCCATTCAACACATATTTATTGGGCAGTTTATGCACAAGTACCATGCTGAGTGCTGGCAATGCAAGAATGAATAATACATGGTCGCTGCACTTGAGGAAATCACAGTATAGTGGATAATACAGGTGTAAAAACAAATAAATTATAATAAAATATGATAAATACTTATAGAAGGGAGAGGGAATATGCTCTAGGAACTCAGAGAACAGAACAGTTAACTACTTCTAGGAAAGTTATTGAAGAGGTGACATTTGATCTGGGTTTTATGAGAAGTAAAGATTTTTCCTCTTCTAAGCAGTAGGACAAACATTTGCATATGTCCTGAAACCTGGAAATTTTTGGAATGCTATAAGTATGTTCATGAGGGCTTAGTTTTCAAGGGAAAAAAGAAACATGGCTGAAGGGGAGAATAAGTGGGAGGAGAAGGTGTGGCAATAGGAATGGGCAGTTGATTGCATACTGTGACTAACTCTGTATGCTAAACTCAGAAATTTGGATTTTATTTTGCAGTCAGTGGACAGCCAAGGGTGGTTCTAATGTAAAGAAGTAACAGAATAATTTTTTTTAGATAATCACCAGGTGAAGGGATTAGAGAGAGGCCGTGAGAGGAGACCCCTGCAGTAATTGGAGAGAATGATGAGGGCAGATTGGGAATAAGACCACTGCAGTATAGATGAGAATAGAAGCCAGAACTAAGAGACATTTGACATTTCTAAAGAAAGATGTAAAAAGATTTGGCTGGCAGTTAAATTTAAGTCAGTAAAAGAGTGGACAAGACCCAGGAGAGAATCAAAACTTCTGTCATAGTAGAATGTAAAAATGAATGCTGAGTCTCTTACTAAGAGAGAAGACATCAGGCAGAGTTTGTTTAGGAAATATTAAATTGAATTCAGCCTGGCAGGTGTTCAGTTTGAGGAACTGCAAGATCTGCATCCGTGTATGCTGGCTGAGCATTTGGAAGTACAGCTTGGTTCTCAGGCAGGCAAATGTGTCTGAGAAAGAAACTTGAGGTTCACCTGCATGTAGAAGGTGGTTTAGGTCATGGGCGTGGATAAAATCGCACGTCCAGATTCTAGAGGCCTCCTCAAATATTCTCATTCTTATCCACGTAGCTGTGATCTGTGCTACGTGGACTCTGATCGTCTTGGTGCAAGACTCCACCTTATGCCCACACCGTGCACATTTTCCCCTTGCCTTAGGACCCCCTCTTTTGCAACCGTGGTGTGAGACCCAAGAGTGATCTGTTTGGCATCTTTGCATGCACAAACTGGAAGTAAAGGAGACTTAATTCAGTGTCGGGATAAAACTGCGATGGATGGAGATCAAGAGCTGTGGGTAAATAAACTGTGTTCTCTTCTTCCTCAAAACACACTTCTGTTAACTCAGTCCCTCCAAACGTGGCCCAATGTGATCCATCCGTTATATTTGGCAACAATGGGCACCTCTGGCTTAGGTACAAACCCTCATCCTGTTTCTCCATCCAGCCTTATCTTACTTCTTTACCTCATTCTTGCCTGGTTAGGATTCTGCATTCTAATAGGATAGTAGCACTTAAGACTTTACCTAAGGCAGTGCTCTCTGGAGAAACTAGATTATATCACATTGGGAAAGCTGTATCATTTCTGGGACCAAATGGGAGAAAAATACCCTCAGTAACTTAAACAGGTGAGGTTTAATATAAGGAGTTATTAATGACAACAGGGGCTTATAGTAATAAAGAATTGGCAAGACAGAAATAAAGAGGATTCTAAAATATGTGGAAATAACAGATATAAGGAGAAGCCACTTCGTATAGGGACTGAGCTAGAACACCAGAGGGAGACTTCCTCCATGCTTAAAAATCAGAATCTTGTTAGAGAAGTTGTAGCTCAGGCTCTGGCTCACTGAATGCCAGAGTCACTGTGGTGCCGTGCCAGTGGGACATTTCAGAAATCTGCCTTTGAGGATATGGTGAAAGCTGTTTGCAGCTTATTTTCACCCCAATGCAAAAATCCCTAAGAAGGTTTCTGGGAGAAACTGCTGGTTTGTGGGTGCTACTGGCTACAGAGAAAATGGACACTGCAGAAATCATTGCTGCCATGGAAGCTTGGGGCTGGAGAATTTGTATCGACTGCAGGAAACTGTTGCTAAGAAAAAAGAAACAAACAAAAAAAACCCCCCAAAACTTATGCTGCAGGCACTTGGCCTTGGGCAAGTAGAAACTGGACACTGGAGAAGACACCTGTCTACAGAAGCTGCCCAGTGAGCACTGGAACGGGGAAGAAAAACCCTTTTCTCCTGAGAGGGAGGTGCCCTGCAGAGACAAAGCATCATCTTCTGCCAGCTGCAAAAGGAAAAATAGCTGAAGGGCTCAAACCTATTTTCACTGAGCAGACAAAAAGGGTGAAAGAACCAAACAACAGTAATTCAACACCTGGCACACAAACTGAGGTAACCACGTAGGAAAAGTAGTGGAGGTAAGAATATAATGTAGCCAGATGCATCATGGTATTTTAGCGGGGAGGGAATGATGAGCCAGTGGGAGAGACATATGGAAAGATCAGAGAACCAAGGAGAAGGGATGCTAGAAAAGGCAAGGAGATCACAGATTTGAGAAATGGGATGTGGTTAGCAATGTAATGACTTTGGAAAGGTAAAAAAAAGAATGAACAGTGAACAGAGCCCTTGAAATTTGTTAATGTGTTGGTTATTAATGAGTAACATGTCAGCAAATGATTTATGGAAGAAGCCAGAATAATATGGCATGAAGAATAACCAGATATTGAGGCAGCATAGATATTCAAGTGATTTGGAAACAAATTGAAAATGCAGTAATAGAACTGATATGTGGCAGAAAATATTTTACTGTGATATTATTTTCACCATTTATTAAATGAGAAAATGATGCTTGCCATATTTGTGGATGGAGAAGAAAGGCATGAAGAGATCAAAGTTGGAGGAGTGGGAACCTCATATAGAGTCAAATAAAAAGCCTTCAGAGAAAGAGGGATGGCTCCCTTTTCTTGAAAATATGGAAAGGATAGTGATGGCACATGACGTTCGGGGAGAGGGCCTGAGGAAAAGCTCTGGGTTATAGTCAGAAGACTTGGAGGCTGACATTTTTTTTCCTCCCTAGAAATGGACTGTTGACCTTATACACGTCACACCCTTACTGTATCTCAATTTTCTACAAGCTAATTTCGTGGTGCGAACACACTGCTATCTGAGATCCCCTTGAGAGCTAACTTTCTATAGCAATGTTAGCCTCTCCATTTTATACTTGGAAAATAAGAAGCAGGAAGGATAATTACTTGTCCACTCTTACCCAGAAAGTTGGCAATAGATTTGAGAGATGCACATAGGATGGGAGCATAGAGACGCAGGCAAAGTACACAGAATGCTTTGTACAAAATCTATTTTATATGAACCACCTGAATAAGCCAACTCATGAAATGTTAGAATAGTGCATCAAATATGTCTGTACTGCAGAAACATAACGTCCGTGGAATACAACCCAGCCTGATGACAGCCCACTCAGTGTAACGTTCATATGGAATACAAAGCAGGTCTCAGATAACAGTATATTGTAGGATTTATACCAAGGATAAGAAAGGGGAAAGAGAAACAAAGGAAACTCATAAGTACCTGAGACAATGGTAGCCAGTGAATGGAAACAATAGTATTGGTAGTTTCAAAATTAATAGTAAGGCAGAGAGACTCAGGGAATTTCCCCTCTCAACTTCTGCATATAATAGACAGAGATGCTCAACAGCCACGCTTCTCAAATGTTATTGGGCAAAGAAGTCACCTACAAATCTAATTAAAATGTAGATTCTGATTTAGCCGCCTAGGGGCTTGGGGTGGGGTCTGAGATTCTGTAGTTCTATCTAACAAGTTCCAGGTGATATAGACCAAACTTGGAGTAGCAAGGGTCTAAGAAATGACAGCTGGTTGAACTGCAGGGCCAATATTGAATACATGTGAAATCAGCCACAAAACAAGACAATAATGGGGGGGAAAGTACTCAGACAGAATAGTCTCAAAGGCTCTGAGGAGACTTGTGTACACACTTTCTATTTCAGCTTTAGTTTTCAAATTCTTATGGTTCCTTTTAAAATAATCAACAGCTAATATTTGCAGCAGATTCATGAACATTAGTGATCATCCAATGAGTACTTCTGATAATTTTCTTTGCAAATTGACTGCTAGCAGAGCCTGAGGAACTCCACAGACTGGGGGAAACTAAGGAGAAATAACCAAATGCAATGTGATAACGTGGAAGAAAAAGACATAGATGGAAAATTGGTGAAATTCAAATGAGGTTTGTAGATTGGTTAATAATATTGCACCTTATTATTAAAATTTATACTAGGGAATATTGGAAAAAGAAGGTAGAGTGAGGGAAATAATGGACTCTGTATAATTTTGTAAATTTTCTATAAGGGTCCAGTTATTTCAAATTTAAAGTTTATTTTGGAACTGATGATAGTTCTATTTTTAATTTTGTGAGGAACTTCCATATTGTTTTCCCCAGTCATTTCACCAATTTACATTTCTCCTAATAGAGGAGGAAGGTTCCTTTTTCTCCATATCCTCGCCAGTTACTGGGTACTTAACCCAAAGGAAACAGAAACACTAATTTGAAAACACATGTGCACTCCTGTTTTCATTGCGGTATTAGTTGCAAAAGTGAAAATGTGGAAACAACCCAAATGTTTATCAATAAATGAATTGATAAAGAAGATGTGATTTATAGATATAATGGAATATTAGCAATGAAAAGGATGAGTTCCTCCAAATTGCCACAACATGGATAACCCTAGAGGCTACTGTGCTAAGTGAGATAAGTCAGAGAATGCAAAATCATATGATTTCACTTATACATGGAACCTAAAAAACAAAACAAACAGAAAGCAGAAGTCCAACCTATAAACACAGAGAGGAAACTGTCCTTGTCAGAGGGGAGTGAGTGGAAGAGGGAATTGAGGAAGGGGAGAGGGAGGTACAGGCTTCCAGTTATGGAGTGAATAGGTCCTGGGAATAAAAGGCACAGCATAGGGAATATAGTGAATGGTATTACAATACGATGCCCGGTGACAGATGGTGGCTACACCTGTGGTGAGCATAACATATAGATAGAGTTGTTGAATTACGCTATTGAACGCCTGAAAATAACGTGTAACATTGTGAGTCAACTATACATAAAAAGTACTTTTAGTGAAATGATATTCCTGTGCTTTATTCTAGACCTACTAGCCCAGAATCTCTACGGGGTACCAGGAATGTACGTCTTCAACACATTCCTTGGACAATTATTTTGCACAGTTAAGACCCAAGAAAAACTTTCGGCCCAGCTTCCCCTTAAGGATCTTACTGTAATCCTGCCTCCAAGGTGGAGAGAGTAGCAGCCATTAGAAGGAAGGACTGGCTACGGCAGCCTCGTGGCGTGGTCCTGCATCCCGCAGAACATCCACGCCACTGCCTTGTCCACCTCTCCTCTGCCCGTCTTGGGCGTCACATTCTAAAGCAGTTCTGTGTTTGGACTAAGGATTTTACTTTATCAGAATCTATTTGATATTTTGTTAATTTACATAAAGCCTGCCTGCAATTTCATTTGAAGGTGAAATCTGCTTTAGAGGATGATATTGAGTCTCTAGGATATACTTCTAAAAGATTCCACCTTATAGGAAGCCTGTACATTGGAAATAAATGTTGGATTTTTCCAAGTTGGGTCCAAATCAATCACAAGCCTAATGCTTAACACTGCTGATATGTCAGTCATTTGCCAGAATGGTGTGCCATTCATATTGTTAAATGAACATTTTCATTTCCCAGAGGAGTCATCCGCTGCCCATCCTTATAATACGGAGCATTGTTCCCAAGCTATTTACATCAGCACTGCTCCTTACAAGGGACCCGTTTCATTGGTTTACATAAATTGAAGGGTGCTTTTAAATAAACTAGAAAAGAACAAACCATCATGCTGCTTGTGATTAATCAGAGAGATTGTGTGACAACAAGAAGATGCATCAGAATATAAGAGGAATATTATGGGCACCGGCTTTAATAATGTATAGTATACATTTAAACAGCCTTATTTGGAATAGGTCCATATTGACTATATGCATCAAAAGGGTGATTTAGAGGAGTTTTTCTTGTGCATTATGATTATGTGGCCAGAAGCAGGAAACAGTAGTTGGAGTGTTAATCATTTAATGAGGTCTGTCCTAAAATTCAGATTTTTTTAGAAGTGTGCTAGGTGTAGATATGAGTTTTTATGAGTTTTAATGAGTAGGTCTAGAAGCTAACTTATTTTTCCTTTCAAATCAAAGATATTGAGTAATTTTTGTGTAAATTATTTTTATTTTTCATACAGTTAATAAATAAAAAATCAGGAAATAGAAAGGAATGGGTTCCCCCTCCCCATGCTTTCTCCTTGCCTCTGAGTAGAAACCAATCCGACAAGTGAGAATTACTGTGAAATGTTCTGAAGTCAGATTTTCCCAAAGAGAAAATTATTTGCACAGATAAAATAATTTTCATAGATTCAAAATGAAGATACTCTGAAGATGATTCCTTCTGTATTTTCTTTGTATTCCTCAAGTATCAGTTCACTAAATGAAACAAGAACTCATAAGGGTGTGTGTGCTGGGTTAGACACACCCAGTACAAACCACACGGATGCACTAGAGTAAAAGCGTTAACAAATTCTCATTATTCAGGTGGTTAAAGAGGAAGCTCACCAACAGCACCAACGGGCTGTAAATCCTCAAGGCTGACAGAGACGAGGCTAGGACAGCCTGCACGTTATCTGCCTGCAGAATCGAGGCAGTAGTCACAGCTGGCTCATACGTCAAAATGTGTCAGGACTTAAATGGTAAAACAGGAGTGCAACAGCAATTGGCTTTTCAATCAATAACACAATCAATATATTTCACAGATATTTTCCCATATCTAAATTACTCTGCAGAGATGAGGGAGCCCGACTGAGTGTTTATAAATCAATAAAACACACAGCTAAAGGACATCTGCTCCTGTTCTTTTACTTCAAGGTGCTGTTTGCCTTTTCTTTCCAACTCTCTTCTTATTTAAGAATGTACTTTTGAGGACAAACAGCCCTCTTGTGCACACAAATCAGCTTACTGCTGCATTTTGTGCACATGATGTTTTTTAATAATTTTGTGCTTGAGCATTCAACTAAGTGGAGGGACAGCTTTTCTTAGCTTAGAATGCTCTGACTGTTAGAATTAATAAAGCAGCTTTCAAATTTCAAGTAATATATGCTACATAAACTTCAAATAAATAATATCAAAGTACAGCATCCAGACTTGCGAGTTGAAATAATAACCCAGGGCATTATTTTTTTTCCACACATGAAACAATATTCTTGGTGAAAGTTATATATTGTGTTTGTGCAGATATGTCACAAATGAGAAAAATGCTGTCCTCTACAAATCTGTCCCCTTCGCAGAAAGACATGATGGGGGCAAACACACACACACACACACACACACACACACACACACATGCGTGCGCGCGCAGAAAACTACAATTTAATGCAAAACTCTAATGCTGACATATAATTTTATTTCCATCCTGTATATCGAAATGAGGTGACGTATGAAGCATGATTTAACAAAAGCTGCGGTATTCTGAGTTAAAACTGCCACACTCTATCACTAGCCTTTATACCACAAAGTAACATTATGTCCCACACTGTCAGTCGTTTTAAAAAACAAAACAAAACAACAGAAGGCCATATTGTGTTACAAGTGGAATGCAAATTAAATACATCAATCCATATACTTTTCCTTAGCTTCCGTTGCCGAGGGAAACATTTCCCAAGTAGCTTATGCTAAAACGCAAGCAACTGAAGCATCATGGTGAGGATATCCCTTCTGTGTGAATTTCGGACACGATTCAAAAATAGTGCACCAAGATGGAAGATGCTACTCCTTAATGAAAGCTTACATTTGCCACTGTTCCTTTTCTATGAACTCATAAGAATATTTACCCTTATTCCAATGGCTGGAGTGACTGGTTTACCTACCGTTGGCAACGCCTCATGAATACAGATAGAATTTCATTCCTTCTGCCAATGTTATCTTTTGACAAGTAATTATCTTCACACTTGTAATTGGTTAATTAGAATGTACTGTTGTTTGTCAGGGCCCACCCTTTTTTCGAGCCTTGTCTACCACTACTTCTGCCTTCTCCCTGCTGTCTCAGGGAAGTAGGATCTCACTCCATTTTGTGAATATGCCTCGCCCTGTCCAGATTTCATGCCTTTCCTGCTGAAAAATTCTTCAACCCGTGAACCTATTGCATTTGTCATTGTTGCAGGACCTGTTTGAAATCCAGTGCTTCTGGTGCCTATCACACCCTCCCACCAAAATTGGCTACTTACCTCTAAATTTGTACATCATGTTTCTCGTGATTCCATGAGACACTTAAGTGCTGCCTTCTTTTGTAATTATTAATTAATGCTTGCTTCACTAAGAATACATTGTCAGCCTCTCTGGTGTTTGGGACTGTGGTCATTTTTTAAATTCCCTGCTTCTGAATAAATACTGAATTGTTTCATTCTTTTCCCCTTGAAGGAAACATGTGTTTAAGGCATCTAAAATAATTTATAGGGGGGGCCTGGGTGGCTTAGTCGGTTGAGCGTCCAACTTTGGCTCAGGTCGTGTTGTCCTGGACTGTGAGTTGGAGCCCATATTGGGCTCTGTGCGGATAGTTAAGAGCCTGGAGCCTACTTCAGATTCTGTCTCCCTCTTTCTCTGCCCCTCCCCCCCTCACAATTTCTCTCTTTCTCTCTCTTAAAAAATAAACCTTAAAACAAATATAAAATAATTTATAGAAAACAATACAATGGGCTTTTAACTCCTACAGAAAATTTCAGTGTCCATCATGTCATTCATGTAAATATTCATGAATGCCTCTTTTATGCCAGATGCTGGACTATCACACTGGACAAAATAGAAATTCCACTTTACTTACATTTTGGCAATAATCAGTAAGTTGTGAATCAAAACCATAATGGATATAATTTTATACATAATATTTCCAAAGATTTAAGCCCAGTTTTGAGGCCCATACAGAATTTATTATGACAACTTTCTCATAAGTATGTCCTATGTGATATTTGATATATACTTATACTAAAAATGTTATGCCTTGTTTACCTGAAAGTCAAATTTAACTAGGTGTTGTGCATTTTATCTGTTAAGTGCTTTTTAATAAAATGATAATAAAATATTTAATAAATTAAACTTTATACACTATTCAAACTTTAAAATGTTTTTTAAGGACGAACAAAGTAAAGTCAAAATAAAATATTATAGCATGTAGAGAGTAATGTTACTTTTATCTTTTCAAATAATATATCTATATAATTTCAAATTATATATACACATGCACACACACACACACACACACACACATGCACACGTACATACATATGCATAAATAAGGGAAAACACCAAAGAATTTTTGGAAATGTGGGGCTATACTTGGGCACAAATTGATAGACACCCTCTGCCCATTGGGAGTTTTTCAACTAATTTAGTTACTACATAAACATGACATGTTGGTGCAGTCTCATTTCAGTTGCTAATTGACCCCTCAGCTAATATTTTCCCTTCCTTTGCTATCGTTTTTCTCTCCTTGTGAGCCATTCACATTTCACTGAAGTTTTCTGTCTGGAAGGCTGGCCACAGAACTTTCTCAGGAACCCCATCCTTACCTCCCTATAAACACACATACACTTCTTCTACTTTAAAGCTTTTCACTGCTATTCCAATAGTAAAATAGGTAACATGTATTTTTAAAAAAGAAGTGATACAAAGCCCAAAAGATATTACAAGTTACTCATAGTCATGGTTTGCTCACCATTGGGAGATACAGTAATGGAAGGCTTTAGCTTTTGTTCTTGGTAGTGAGCCGTATGGGGCCTTCCAAACACCTTGAGATCATGTTTGAGGAGCTTCCTTAGTTCTCTTTACCCTTCTATATATAAGCCTTCTCAAGTCAGGCTGATGGGATATTCTTCTGGCCACAAGAGTAGTGTTTATCTTTATTTATGGAGATCTAAGATGGGTGCACTTAGGGCATGGTGTAGCATAAAATCATTAAAGCAAACTTCTGAAAATTATAATTTTTATTTCTTGAATCATTTATTATAGGCAGTAAATACATTTTAAAATCTTTGTTTTTAAAATTAAACTCATAATCAATTTTCATGTGAAATTACTTTACAATAAAATTGAAAATTGTCTCTTGTAGACAAGTCCATGACTTTATGATGTTCTCAAGTTTGACTAATAACTTAACAGCCACTATAACAATAACAGCAACAACTGGCCTTAACTGAGTACTTACTACATGCCAGGACTTTCTATATTTTGTCCAAGATCAAATATAACCTCAGTTTAGATAAGTCTTTTTACATACCTGGGTATTTGGCTAAATATATGTGTGTAGAAATAAAGCCAGAAAATTGCATTGAGAATTTGTGTTCAGGATGAGGTTTCTGAAAATGCTATAGTGACTTCAGCCAAAATATAAGTTGGGGACATATTAAGGCAGAATATAAGCTTGATGGTAAGCAGTAGTCCTTGATGGGATGCAGAAGAGGAAATACAGGAGAAAAACATCCATCCACTAGGCCTTGGATTTGCGTGCAGAAATAGTTTGTAAAATAACCTATACATTTTAATTGCCTTGAAATTCCCCCAAATGTTCTAATATTCAGCCTCCATATCCCTTTATCCCCTTCATTGTTTGCATAGTTGTTAGGGTAACAAATATCCTTATGGCTGACGAAGTAACCCTAAGGACAGATATGAAATCAATCCAGGATTGAAGCTCTTGCCCTCATATCAGCTGTATGAGCGATTTAAGCATAGACACACTTTGAATTAATCTTGAGGAAGCCAGGCAGAGTAGCAAGTCTTGTATTGCTCTTGAAGACATCAACAAATGAGATCTATATCAAGTTTTTAAAACATACTGAGGACTCAATTTGGTATCTCATTATCAGAAAATTCAATACAAAGTGAAACAGTTCAGAGGGCTTAAAAATATTAATTGATAATGATAAAGAAGAAAGGTGATTGACTCCGGGTAGATTCAATTTGATTCAAAGGCAGTGAATACATGAAAGTTATAAGTAGCAACAAAGGAGAATTGTTTTGTTGACAGTCATGCAAATAAGCATTGACCCATATGCTCAGTGCCTAAAATAAATTTAGTGTTCTTTGTTCACATTTCCTGTCAGCTTGGGTTTTATAACAAGTTACATTTTGTTGGAACTCTGAGAAAACTTGTTGCAGGAAGGAGCTTGTCTTCTTTTAACCTGCTGATTACTAGAACACTAACGGAGTATGGTTGAATGGAAGGCTGAAGCAATGGCATTTGTAATTTAATTTGGGTCAACGAACATTTGAGGAACCAAATATAACTCTCATGGTCTAATAATTCTTGAAAACTCTTTGAAAAGCTGGTTTAACATTCTTATTGTAAACACTTGCAAGCAAAAACCTTTTAAAATATTTTAATTATGTACTATGTCAAATACATATGTTAGGCACGGAGGCACCGTATGTGCCCAACACATAGGTTAACATTTTATCATCTTTGTTTCAAAATTTAGGTTTTTAAGAAATAAATATGGGTTCCCCTGCTATTCAAAATCAGAATATTCCTATGAAAACATTCATAAACTGAAATGATATGAAGTGAAGAAGGAGTTACCATTTTTTTAAAGCAAGAATCCTCTCTGGATTTCTTTCTGTTACTGAAAACAGAGAGTAGTATAGGTCTTTAGTAAAAGAGAAGTGGTGTAAAGCAAATATCCGGATCGCAGGGGAAGCCTGTAGTAGAGATGCCCTTGAAGGGATCCTTCTCATTTTAGTCAACATCATCCACTCCTCAGAGAAAATAAGTATCTTGATATACATGAGCATTCTTCCTTTTAATATGCTACATTATTAGTATCACACACACACACACACATACATACATACATTCACACAATTGTATATGGCTTTTACTCTTCTGGTAATTACAGAAATCATTTTCTTTAATCATGACTTTGATAAAGTTTATAAAATTATATTTATTATTATTTAATATATTTTGGAGACTATCATTTTTGCATTTGTCAATTTAAAAAAATTACATTGTTGGAGTAATGGAAGTAGTACTTTATTTACATATTTATATCTATATTTTGAGTCTTACTAATTTCTGTTTTCTATACTCTCCCTTGTTAATTTTGGTATCAATATCACACTAATCTCTTAACATTATTTGCATGTTTTCATGTTTATTTGTTAAATTTTTCTGTGCAGTGGGGTTTATCTGTGTTCTATTTTACAAAAAAATCATAAAGTAATCTGTGTCTGAAACTTTTAAGTGGGTAGAATTTTAACTTCTTATTTGACTTCTTCAATGGCTAGATCTAGGCTTGACTCTTGAGCCATTCCCTTTTCGCTAGCATAAGTTTCTATGTTATATGTATTTATGAACAAATGTCCATTTCTTCTTAAGATTACAAATGTTTGAGTGTGAATGGTTCATAATATTCTGAATGATATCTAACTCCTCTATTACATGTATTGTTATCCACTGTGGTAGAGATTACCTAATGGCCAACCTTCTTTCAAGGCTTCTTGCTGGTAGACTGAGTACATATAATACATTTTGGCTAATGGAGATGAGGAACAGAATATCCACTATTTCCAGATCTAGCTCTAATATATCCCACCATACCACTATGATCATTCTCATTGTTTTCAGACAAATAAAATAAATATAGTGAAGGGCTCTAAGGGAGTCCTAAAGGAAGGTGGAACCAAAAGATTGAAATTTCACTTCAGGATATATAAATAAAATTTTATTTTATATATCTTATTTGGGATTTATTCTGCTTCCTGAGTCTGGAAGTCAATGACTTTGGTTGATATTATGAAAGGTGCAAGGATCCTGGCTTGAAGTTACCACTTGGAGGAGGGCTCTCCATGAGAACCACAGAAAGGGCATCAGACAGTAAGGACAGTGAGATATAACATCCTCACCCCAACCCTGCCCCCATGCTTTTTTTCCAAAGAGCTGCATATAGCAATTAAAATTAACGATCCTGAGCGGTTGACTATTTTAAAAAATATTTCTTATATTGTTTTATTGCTTATTTTGGGATCAATCTTATAAAAGTTCTTTTTCTCTAGAGAGCCAGCTTTTGGGTTGATCGTCTTCTCCATTCTTTCTTACTTACTGTCACATTAGTATTCTTTCCCAAAGGGATTGCTCTATTGGACATTTCCTAAGTTCTTGAGCCAGTTGCTCTATTAATTTTGTCTCTGTTCTTCTGAAACATGAAATTGATACTATAAGTTTTCCTCTAAGTACTACTTTAAGCTCTACAAGATTAATTGTATTTGAAATAATCTCAAAATCATTCTCTTTTAAACATTTGATGACTACCATTTTCATTTCTTAAACCATGATTTACTTAGAGTGCATAAAATTTCCAAAAGATGCAATTTGGCTGATACATAACTCAATGTTACTGTAGTCACACAGAGACCTATTCTTTGATGTTTGTTGATAAAAACTTTCTGAGCTTGTGCATGGTCTTTAATTTTTTTGTAAATCATATGTGCTCGGAAAGAAAGTGAATTTTATTATTACTACTATATGCAGAGATCATAGTTTCTCTTATAGGTCAGTCTTGCTAATTGTTATATCAGGACCCTCTAAAACTGATTTTTGTGTGATTAATCTGTCCAGTACTGAAACAGGTGTTTGAAAATGCTCCACTGCTATTGTAGAGTTTTAATTTCTTCTTAGTTAAATTTTTTGCTTTACTTATTTTAATTTCATATTACTAGGTCCATATAAATTTTAATTATTGTGATTCCTTACCAATTAGAAATCATTAATCATACAATGACTTCTTTATTACCACAGTAATACATGTGCCTAAATCCACTGTCTCAGGTTCAAATACCTAAAATAGCTGCATACTGATAAATTTATTCCCCATATCTACTTCCTATGCTTTTACTTTCAGCCTTTCTGTGTCTTAATGTCTAGTCTTGTCTTTTGTAAATAGTTTGGTAAATAGTTCGTTGCTGAATGCAGTTTTGGAAATCCAGTCTGAAAATAGCTAACTTTAAGTATTGACATGTAGTATTTTTTACTTATTATGATTGCCAATATATTTGTATTTATGTCTAGTGTTTTATTTGTGCTTTCTGCATGCCCTACATTTTCTTACTGCTTCTTTTTTCTTTCCCTTGCCTTATTTGGACTGTTCAGGTTTTTAATTTATTTTTTCTCCTCTACTAGTTTAAAGTTATAGTTCTGTTCTGCTAAGGCTGCTCTTTAAGTTTTAAACATGTGTGCTTTACTTTAGATTCTAAAGATAATCAAATATCTTCCTTCTGTAGAGCTTGAAGTATATATAAAGGGATTTAAGAAGAGATGGGAATTTGTGGCAGGATAGTTTCTTGGTGTGCAATGAAAGAGCTAGTTAGGCTTCTCAGACTAGAAATGATATTCCTGGCCTGAAGGATGGGAGAAAGACAGATCCCTGTGGTTCTTTTAGCTTCAGAGACCCAGCGTCTATTATAGAAGCGCTAGAGATGCAGAACATCTCTTCTCCCCCCCCCCAGTACCCCCCCTCATCCAGAGGAAAGGGAGCATGATCTCCTAGACAGAGAAAATCGCAGAGAGGCTCATCAATGATTTTCATCTCCCACAAAGACATGAAATCTGCAGAAGCTCACGGGGACTGGAGAGGAAGTGGGGACAGAGGAAAAAGGTATCTGAGTGGTCATTTGGTTGGGCCTGTGGCTGACTCCTCCCTCTCAAGAATTGGTATTGCCTAAGGCTTCAGAATAGGCAAACAGAAAGACTGAGTTATGAGAGTGAAGTTTCCTTCATAGCAACAGAAATGGGAGTGTGGGGTCAAAGTGAAATATTAACAATAAAAAACTACATTCTTACACATCTGACTTTATGAGTTAAGAGTATCCTACCTAACAAAAATGATTTATTTCTTCAGGGTAAAAGAGGAGATTATGAAAAGCGAGATAGTGACTTACAGTTTACAGAACTAAACATTTATTTAATTATATACAAATATATTTACTATAAAATTTTTCCCTCTGAAAATAAAGGGAAAGTTCCTTAGGATTCATGTAGTTTAATATTCTCGTTTCTCTAGGGGGATGCTGATCCTCAGGGTGTGGGGAGACTTGCCTGTTTCTGGTAGGTGGAAGATGGGATTGGACTAAAATATCCTGAGTCCCTAGTTCAGTGCTCTTCCCATAGCCCTCCACTGCATCTGAAGATGGAGGGAGAAGGGCCATTGAAAATGGTAATACTTCTCAGTAGTGGAAAGACCCATGAAGGGCAGAGTACTCCCAGAGTGTCCTTGCAATTAATTATTTGCTAAATCCAACAATCTGACTAGTGAGAACCATTAAGTAATAGATAATACTTCAGAAACAATATTGTACTGCATCATCTATTGGCTGCTGTCAGTAAATATGTATCTGTAGTTGTTCTTTGGTTTTCTAAATGCTATAAGCATATGGAGAACAATTTTACAAATCACTGTGATAAACAAGGGTCCTAGGAAGCTATACCCAAAGTTTCTGTTTATTTCCAAAAAGTGTTTAACCTTGTTCTATTTGTATACTAGGCTACTTGACCATTGAGACGGCAAACAACTACGGGTTATGCAACTGTATGAGAGGCAGAAATCAAAGGATTAGTATCCTACAAGTCATATCCTACAAGACTATTTCAAAAACCATAAAAAGTCCAAACACCATTTGATACCAACAGAAGTTAGAAATATAATATTATGGAAGCTAGAAAATTCTATAATAGGCATAAGAAATGCTTTAAAAAAAGTTCTTCCTCATCCTAATACTGTGAGCTGGAGGGACAAGTTCAAGAGCCGGGAAGCAGGTGTTTGTGTCCATGTAGACATCTCAGTTGTATCAATCAGACCATGCTAGAGTGCTTATTATAATGTTTAAATATAGGAAGGGATGAAAATTGCCTCAAAAGGACAATTTCATATACGTATATTCTGATCGTCTAAAAATATCAGTGAAAGAAAAGATTACGAAAACTTAATCCAGACTTGAACTGGGAAACTTAAAATATTGTCTGGTATTAAGTCATCAATGGTGATATTATTGGAAGTAAATATGCCTATGGCCTAAAATATGTGCTAAAAGACATATATGTTTTAAATTTGTAGGGCTATCATTTGAAAAAAATATTTTCAGTATGATATTATCAGGATCCGGCAAGATGCATAGATCTATGTATCAATATACTATGCTTACTTGGGAATGAAATTGGCCAGATACACTTTACAGTGATTTTTAATATGAAAATTAAAGCTCCAGTGTTGCTTGGGTTAATTAGAAAATTTTATGAATTAGAATACCCATTATAGTGATGATTTCAGAGACACTTTGTTTTGTTATATGGTACTTATGTGTCAGAAAATTTTTGTTCTAACAATTCAGATTTTTATTATTATTTAGGAAAACTGCATACCTGGAGATGATTGGGATAATTAGTGAAATGTTGAGTTAGGAGATGATTAGTTTGTTTAATTAGACTTTTGTCCTTTTCCCCCAACTTTTTATTAGTATGTATATTACCTCTTATATTTTCAAGATTGTTCATGCCCTAGAAATTTTCAAACTATGAGTTCTATTTTTGACCCTAACATTGATTTGATTTGTCACCCATTTCCCAAGGATAAATCATTAACCCCATCTAGTAAAACAGCAAACACTGTCTTTCATGCTGAGTGAATGCACTACATTTTAAAGGAATTCCATGGTGATACCCACTACAAACAGTTGCCCTTTTGCTCCTCCAGTCTTTGTCTGATCATTTTCTCATAAAAAGGAACGGTTGGGACTTTATATAGTTCCCCCTTTGTCTTTCAGTTTTCCTCTTAGAGCAAACAGAGAAACTTTTGGCTTTGGACCGTTTAATCATTCAATGGCAATCAAATATATAATCTCTCATCAATATTATTTTTAAATGACAGACAAGTTGGTTACCTCATAGGGCTTAGTAAAATACATATAATGTGGTTTTTATGGTTTGCTTTTGTTTTTCTACTTAATGAGACTTTAATTAGTTAGGTTGGATTCATAACTGCTCAATCTGTTTCAAAGATGTCCAGTACAGTCTCAAGGAAATATCCCAGAAGGAACCATTTTATTCATATTAGTAAAAGTTCTTTCTGCTCCCCAAACTATTTCTCTTTTTTAAACTTAAGGAAGGATTAAGGTCATTGATGGCAAAATACTTTAAAAATAGATCCATCAATCATCATCACTTGTTTATTGTCTATAATTTGAGATTATTTAATTTAGAAAACACTGAACACAAATAATATAATAGAGTTACTTGCTAAATGTAAAGCACATTATTAATATGGTAATGGTTAAAAACAATTTGCTTCTTTCTTTTTCTCCAACTCTCTTGCAACAATATAGGCTGTTTCGGGATTCACAGGGTTAGATATCCTTGTGATAAAAAGGGTGCTAAAATTTTGACTTTGACCATGAAATTTGTTCCACTATTCTAAAGAAACATCATCAACCTGTAAAGGGATTTTAACAACATGTCTTTCAAAGTCAAACAATGCAATTCTTATACAGAGAAGGATGCATTGACTGGTAATGAGGTGTGAGAAGTTTCAAATAGCTTGGTGTGGGACCAAGGTTAATATAATTATGGACCACAAACCCCAAGAAATCATTCACTCTCTTACATCTGAACTACCAGCCTGCAATAAAAGGTGGTCTTTCAGTCTTCAGTGCGCTGATTTAAAATGATCTATTGATCTGGACCAAAGAAAGATGAATATACTGAGGAGCCGAGGCCGCCTCTAAGTGATAATGAGCAGAACCGGAGGAATGTAGCTGTGGGATAGGGAATCTTCTTTCTACAAAAGGCGTTGGCAAAAGCTGGGACTTTAAAGAACAATGACAGAGATTCGAAGAGGAATGTCATTCTTGTGGTCCCTGAGAAAATGCATTAAAAGGATGTTAGGAACTACAGAGAAGAATCTTACAAGCGAATAAAAGATGGGTTCTTTGCAGTTGGGGACTAAAGCAGGAGCCAAAGAGAAGCGCACAACTTTGGGAACTGCGGAAGCTTTAGTTGCTTCTAAAGATTTCTTTTTCTTTTTTTAGTCCTGGGCAAATGAAAAATGTGGTAAGAAAAAAAAAAGCCCATCAGATCTTTCAATCATGAGCATTTCCACGTATGTTCTGATCACGAAACACTGTTACTGAGATACGTGTTTCTCCGGTCTATACGTGCCTTCCCACTTCTTTATTATTTGTTGCTACAGACACGAGCATGCGTGTTTTGTAGATAATTCTATTTTACTAATACTACATTGGAAAATAGTACATATGCTTTTTTTGTGTTACAAACAAGCTAGCTTTAAAAAATAGATGTCTGAGTTTCAGAAACTCCATGTGTTTGAAGCAGGACTTGTATTTGATAGTATAATTGTAAATGGTTCTATTTGCATTAATACATGCTGTCTATTATTATATTAATTGCATTCTGATATTAATATGTTAATGATATTAATATGTTAATTTGTTTCCATCACATTTTTCAGTGAAAGCTTCCTTGGGTTATAGTGGAGAAATTATTTTAACACATTTTCCTCTCTCTACCATAAAAACAAACAGAACATGCAATGACATTTGTTCTACTTAAACATCAGCGTAGATATTTTATAAACATTTAGGTCAGGATTAATCACATTTATGAGCATATTTACACACTTTAGTAGTTAGAAATTAGAAGCAATATAAATGAAATATTTCCATTTTCTCTCTCACGCCTCGTCTAGACAGGCCTAACACTCCACAAAGCTTCCCTTCACTGTGTGGCTCCAGTTTTCCTCACTTCTCGGAGCCCCTTGTGGGATATTCCACAAGGAACAGAACTGAGGTGTGTGTGTGACTCAGCTCAGGTTCCTGAGAAAACACTAAGCAAATACGCTTTCAGCTTGGACATGAAGCTTGTAACTGGAAGTTGGGAAAGAGATAATCATAACTTTGAAGGGGTATCTGTAACGTGGGAGGAGGCACATGGCCCTAGGTTTAGGAGAGCTTGATTATAAATCCTGGCTTTGCCAAATATTTAGCTAAGGCTTTGACTTCTCCAAATCTCTCCTGTGCAAAATGGGGATAACAGGATCTACCTAAATGTGTTTTTATGGTCTTTTATTGTCTATATTTTTGTCTATATATTTGGTTGTATATTTATTTAATATATATGTGTATATACATAATAATATATATTATATGAATATATGTAAATGCATATATTCTTATACACACACATCAGAAAGCATGCAGCAAAACAGCAATCTAGTACCCCACATCTCCTTGTTTCCGTTCCTCAAGAAAATCACTTTTAAAATTTCTACTTGCTTTTTCAGGTATTAAGCTCCATGTTTTCAAAGAATGAATTTGTAATACTATTTTGTATTTTTTCAATTTAAGAGTATCCCATTTCTAACATAGTAGATGATGATTTGGCTTCCCTACCCCTTGCCACGCCTTGCCGCATCTGAACTGTACCGTTATATTTTAAAAATGAGGTAAATCAACATTCGATGCTTACTTTTCATGATTGCATAGTATTGTTTGCACGTGAGTCATGGAATATACAACTAATACATGAACTTCCATACACTGAATTTTGTTTTATGGAGTTAACAGGTGCCTCATCTTACCATGTGATGGTATTCTGAAACATTAATAATTCATCCCTACGGTATACAAAAGAACTGAAAAAGTCCTATATATGATAAAACACGGTATTTATTATTTCCTTGTGTGTCCGTCCATGTATGATGTTCTTCTCAGCATCAGGTGCTCTCCAAGTGTACTGGCAAGAGGTGGTCAGCTATCTGTCCAGGTATCTCTTTCACTAGGAAATCCTGTTGTCTGTCTTGATTGGAAGCTTTGTTTCCTCTTACTTTGTTTACCTTTTATTTTAGAGAGCTGTAGCTCCAAGCTTCGTGAAAAGAGTGTACTAGAATTTTGAGGTCTTGTTTTAAGAACTCATTTGTTTGAAAATAATTTTTATAGTGTATTGTCAAGTTGATTTCCATATAACATCCAGTGCTCAGTGCTCTTCCCCACAAGTGCCCTCATCCATGTCCATCACTGCCCTTCCCCTTTCCCCCTCCCCCTTTAGCCCTTAGTTTGTTTTCAGTATTCAAGAATCTCTCATGATTTGCCTCCCTACCTCTCCCTAACTCTTTTCCCCCCGTCCCCTCCCCATGGTCTTCTATTAAGTTTCTCCTGTTACTCATATGAGTGAAAACATATGGTATCTGTCCTTCTCTGCCTGCCTTATTTCACTTAGCATGATACCCTTGAGGTCTATCCATGTTGCCACGAATGGCCAGATTTCATTCTTTCTCGCTGCCATGTAGTACTCCATTGTATATATATGCCACATCTTCTGTTTTTTCTTTTTAAATTTTTTTTGTTTTGTTTTTTTATTTATTTTTGAGAGACAGAGAGAGGCAGCTTAAGCAGGGGAGGGTCAGAGAGAGAGGGAGACACAGAATCGGAGGCAGGCTTCAGGCTCTGAGCTGTCAGCACAGAGCCCGATGCGGGGCTTGAACCCACAAACCGTGAGATCATGACCTGAGCTGAAGCCAGACGCTTAACCGACTGAGCGACCCAGGCTCGCCCTATACCACATCTTCTTGATCTGTTCATCAGTAGATGGACATTTAGGCTCTTTCCATGATTTGGCTATTGTTGACAGTGCTGCTATGAACATTGGGGTACATGTGCTCCTATGCATCAGCACTTCTGTATCCCTTGGGTAAATCCCCAGCAGTGCTATTGCTGGGTCATAGGGAAGTTCTACTGTTAATTTTTTGAGGAACCTCCACACTGTTTTCCAGAGCGGCTCTACCAGTTTACATTCCCACCAGCAGTATAGGAGGGTGCCCGTTTCTCCACACTCTCGCCAGCATCTTTAGTGTCCTGATTTATTCATTTTAGCCTCTCTGACTGGCATGAGGTGGTATCTCAGTGTGGTTTTGATTTGTATTTTCCTGATGAATGATGCTGAGCATCATTTCATGTGTCTGTTGGTTGGCCATCTGGATGTCCTCTTGGGAGAAGTGCCTGTTCATGTTTTCTGCCCATTTCTTCACTGGCTTATTCATTTTTCAGGTGTAGAGTTTGGTGAGTTCCTTATAGATTGAATATAATTTTTAATTTCATATTTGAATGATAATTTTACATTATTAGAGATAATTCTCTGTAGATGTATCAATGGCATTTTTCATTATCTTTTAGTGCCAGACTGTCATTAATGAGTTTAGTGAAATTTGATTACTGAAAATTTATAATATTTTGTTTGTTTTTATGCCACCTACCCACTCCTTAATCATGGAAGCTTTTAGATTCAACTTTTGTCGTTGTCATTGCTGTAATATTTTTCAATTCTATGTCTTATTATAAACTTTTTTCATTATTTTGCCTATTTAGTGAACCTTTCCAAATTAGAAATCTTACGCTTTAGAATTTTTTTTTTGCATTTTGTTGACAATAGTCTTTTTACTTTCTCTTTTTAAATTATTTTTATGATCTTTGAGGAAACTCCCACGATTTTTTTTAAAACCTCAATAGAATTTTTCAAAGTATCACCATGATTATAGTCTCTAATTACCAAGAGTCTCTCCTTGAACACGTGCTTTTTTTTCCCTTTTATAGTAACCACTTGTTACACTAGCATCTCTTATCTTTCTCAAGACTCTGTAGATGGTACAGATTTTATTCTTTTTGCATTACATTCCTTCTTAGTTTGTTAATTGTTTATTTCAGGCTTCATCTTTCATGTTAGAGATTTTCTTCAAATGTCCAATGAGTTTTGGCTGATGATTCATAAGCGAGTACAGAACTAAACAGACGGGTGCTAAATCAAGTATGAGTGAGATTGTTGAATGGTGGGCTTCATCATAAGAGCAAAAGGTGGAGAATTTCACTAGGGAATCTCTTTTCCCCTGGATCTGGCAGCTTCCCCAAGTGGAACTCTTAGACTCTTACCTGCATGGCAGAGGTCTAGCTTGCAGCATCTAGCTTTCTGGGGATTGAGTGGGAATAGGAAACAGAGATGTCACTATTTGATGAGTATAATTTCCCATAGCACCTTTGTTTTCAATATCATACCTCACTCCTGGGTTCAGCTATGCCTGGTTTTCCTATAACCTGAGCTTCTTTGATTTACTTTCCCCAGAATTAAGTTTTCCAGATAGTCATTTTGCTATTCTAAGTAAGGAGAAACACCTAGTGGAGGCTTGTTTACAGATATGTGACCCACCTCCCTGTGTTTGATTCTATCCCTATACTCCATAGACACCTGGGCCTCTCAGGATTCTGAAGAGTAAATCATTATGCAACTTGTTGCTTATGCATTAGTTTTCTTATCTTTGTTAGAGTCAGTTGCCATTCATTCATGTACTTTCCCACTCTCGATATTCCAGAATATTGAAATCTCTTAGCTATTTAAATTGTTTCTTTTCCATTCTTTTCTAGGTTTTCACATTTATGATTTTTAAATAAGCATTTTACTGCCACTTTAGTGGGACTTGATGTGGAAATTAAGATACTTACTCAAATCGCAAAAAAAATAACCACAAGAATGCTGGTAATATTTATACCTTATTTTTTTTCTTTATAAAATAGGACAATGTGTTTAAAAACTAAACTAATGGATTATCAGAATAAACAGTGGAACTCTCCAACTGGACTATTATCTTTGTCACCAGCCCCCATGAAAACATGAATAGCTGCGTAGGAGTGCATAACACTGTACTTCCCAAATACACGATATTGGGTAGGGTTCAGTTCCACACTATAGAAACCACTCTACCTACCTGGAACTTTTTGAAAGACTAGACGAATGGGCTCCACAAACACTCCAGTTTCTTACAGTCTTCCTGCTCCAGTGTGATTGAGAAAGCTCCTGCCTCTAATTAAGGAAACGTCCCAGGAGGAAGCCTCTGAACCACATGCACCAGCAAAATAAAGTTGTTCCCCTCACCTTATCTCTTCCCTCCTAACAGTTTGAACAACTGTATTTGATCAGTGAAATTTCAGCCACATCTGGATGCCAGTGGCATTCACGTCTCAGAAATGTACTTTCCAGCCTCTAGCGTATCCTCCCACAAGAGGCAGGAGTGGGTGTTAGAAAAAAAAAAGGTTATCTTCCATCTAGCTATCCACCTCTCCACATCTGTCTACCTACACCTGTGACACCTACCTTTGTCCACACAGCCACACAACTGGGATATTTTAGCTATTTTTTTTCTTTTTAAATACAAACAGTTCCAAATGATTGAGTGAGTATTTTTGGCCATGTTCATCTACCCAGGCTTTGGAGTGGAGAAGTCAGATGCTTAGATTGATTCATGGTTTGGATTTACGCAGTGAGTATAAAAGTAGAATAAGGATGCAATTGAGATGAATAGTTGATAGACTATAGTCTTTGAAGAGAAAGAATATCTAGAAAATACTCATCCCATCCTTAAAGGACTTAAGTTATTGATCAGTTTATTAGATAAAATCCTTGCCTTGAAGGAGTGAAATCCATTTTAGCTAGTATAAGAAGGAAATAATATAATAAAGTTTATTAGAAAATTCGCAGAAGTCTTTCACAGCCAGAAAATCAGAGTTGAAGGCTGCCCTATCAGAAAGACATAAATTATATTGAAGAATGGCTTCAGCAGAAACCCTATTGCATGGCTTTCGTCAGAGGCCCTGCAGACAGCATTGCTGATGCTGCGCACTATGCACTACTCCTTAAGACTGTCATTTTGCTGTGGAATCTAGATTCTTCTGCCAGCCCACTCAGTAGAATAAATTCCAGGTGGCACCGTTTCTTCATGATGCTTCCGATTTAACAGACTTTCGGTCTCATGCCTCTGTCTCAGAGACAAGAGAATGTTTTCTTTTTGAATTTGACAAAGCATGGAACAATAAGGTAGGGAAAATCCAAATGTCCCCTATGATAGGATTGAAGAGGAGTTATAGGAAATTGATGAAACTAGAAAACAGAATGTTGACATCAGTGGCTGTGGTTTGGAATTTAATTTCCAATTGATGTAGCCATTGCAGGAGAGGGAATTTAGAATATATAAGACACTAAATGCTTACAGAATAATTAAAGAATGGTAATACCTATTAAAATAGTAAATATATACTATAAACAATAACATAAAAGTGTGTATGTATGAATAAAAAGCAATCATTACCATACTTAAACCAAGATTTAGAAGATTTTTGTATATGTCACCAGTATATATTACAGCAGTTATTGTAGCAATGGAAAATTACTGAGAAAATAAACTTACTAGTAGCTTATTACTAGAATTTTAATCCAGCAAATGGTAAAGTATTTTTTGTACTACTTTGAATCAGACTCAAATTTTTGAAATATTTGATTTTCTTTGCATAATGTTTTAGGATGTATCACACATATATAAAGGATACAAAGTGCTGTAGTTAGAAAATAGACCTTTGAGTATACTTTTTAGAAATTAAATGTCTGAGAAATTATTATAGATTTTGTTTTAAGAATCATAATGAATAACTTTAGCTAATAGGCACTTCAAATAACTAATATATTTTGAAAAGAAAATAAACTGTCTCTAGAGCAGTGATTTTGAACCAAAACCAGAGTAGCTTTCACTGATTTACATACTCTGGTAGCACAGACACTATTAGATAAATTTCATCATGCAAATGTCTCTTTCTAAATAATCAAACCCAACATTTTCTATAAGGATTTACTTCAAACATCATTTAATGTAACTATCATTTTAGATCTACTGTTTTGGAGCATTTTTCATGGTATCTCAATAGAAATTGCTTAAATTAATGGGGAATTGGCATACGTGCTTGCTCGTGTACTCCTGTATTTATTTTATTATAATATTTACAATTTTTCTAAAGTTATTGTTATTCACTTTGAGATCTGACTGGATTATGTTCTTATTTCATAATAATAAAGGATGAGAGTTAGACAAAAACAGATTACTGACATATATCTCCTGTATCATAAAGTTTAAAGAGAGGTTGAAGGTAAATGGCTAAAAAGAGATGAAAGGGTTGGAAAGAGGAAAATAATAAAGATGAAAGGGAGGTAAAGGAAACAATTTTAAGAGAGCTGAGAGAGGAAAGAGAGCAAAGAGTTTGATATAAAAAATGGGATAGTGGAAAGAAGTCAGAAAACAGAAGAGAAAATAAATTTCTATGATATTATAAAGCACCTTTGAAAGAAACTACATTGTTGGTTTGTTAATGGAGAAGGAAAGGAATGATTTTTCTGGGATGTTTGTACAATAAATGACGGAAGACTAGCCATGTCTTCAAATAAACACCATTACATAGATCGGGGATCATATAGAAAGAATATGAGAATATAACTGTCACACTGAGTCACATCAACTCTAAGGATCCAGCATAGTTTCTTTGATGTTTTTCAGGAAAACATGCTAGTTGCCCTCCACAGCCGAACCTCGGGGAGTCTGTGATCCCTAACTTCCTTTTGGTAACCCATTATAAACTCAGTTCATGAATTTATCTAAGCCTTTCCTGAACCTATTTATATTTTCAGACTATATAACCTTCTGGGGTAATGACTTGCATATGTTTACTACCAACTGTGTAAAGTACAAAGCATAAATCCCTTTTATCTTTTATACTACATTGGGCATCCTCTAGTCCTGTTGCTCTTTAATTTGGTGAAAGGAATCCATCTTTACCTTTCATGATTTGGCAGAGTCTGAATCCATGCAGGCTCAACTGTAGTTTTAAAAATTGAATATTCAAAACCTTTTATAATATGCTGACATAGATGGGAAGGTTATGCCACATAATGTAAAGGACTTTAGTTTTAATAGTTTAATAGGAAAGTTATGTCCTATTTCTAAGCCCTCAAATTATCTATAAAGCAAAGTGCTTGATAATCTCTAAAATTCTTTCCATCTTCCTGCTGACCAATACACTCCCCATCTCACCCACCCGAGTGGAGAAAAAAAAAGATATGGAACAGAGGTAGAAAACTGCCATATAGATGAGGAACATGATCTTTAGAGTGAAACCATCAGGATTCAAACCCCATTTTCTCCTCTTCTTAGCTCTATGCCCATATGCAATCTGCTCACTTCTACATACCTTAATTTCTTCATCTTCTTCATAAGATTATATTTGGCTACCAAATGAGTGTGTGAGTGAATGTATCTGTATAACCTAAAACCAGAAAAGGCATATAATAAGCACTATATAAGGGTTAACATGTGTATACACACACACACACACACACACACACACACAGAGTGACGGTAGGGGAGAGGAGAGAGAGAAAATGCAACCACACCTCACTGAACCTGTGCCCTTGTGTAGTCCCATTCCAATTGAATCTGGGCTTGGCCATGTTACTTGTTTTGACCAACTGGACATCAGCAAATGTGAACCAAATCAATTTTGATAAGCACTTTTGCATGGAAGTTACCTTCTTGGAATGTTTTCCTGAAACCACCATGTAAAGACCAGCCGGGCCTCCTCAAGGCTACATGAAGAGAGAAGTCCAGCCGTCCCAGCTGGAGTACAGATCCAACCTGACCTATCAACTCAATCCAATGACAAGAGTTTGCTTTACAGCAATATAAATCTGATAGTTTGATCTTCTCTGGTTCTATTCTATGTACTAGTCTTGAGGGTTTATGTCAATGACTGAAAATTTGCATAATGCTAAACTGATAAATTCTAATGCCATTACGTATTACATGAAGTATACACTGTAATCATAAACTTGACAAAGATATGTAATTACATTAATCTGAACATATAAGTAATGTCTAGTATTTTCATGAAGATAGACTCAGAGACAGGGATTCACGTGCAGGAAGTTTATTGGCAAGTGTTCTTGGGATGAAAGCATATGAGGGAGGAAGGGAAGCAGGACTGGGCAATAAGAGAAGCTAAACTATGATCAGGGCAGGCTCTCAGCAGAACACACATAGGGAACGAGAGCTGTGATGGCCCTTCAGATTTTTTCCCCAAATTTAAGGAGACCAAACCTTTTTACTACAACTTTAATTACTTACTGGGTAAGGATGGCCTTAGGGAAGAGATGTTTAACCTTGGGTGAGGCAGCTCTTTTTACTGAGGGTTTTCTTTTATTTTAAAAATAAAACATAGGTCTTATTAGTCAACTATAGTCATAATATGATCATTATAGATATCTCCTTCTTTGTCCCACCAAACACAAAACAGAGCTGTGTACCAATCTGATTTTATTCAAGTGGGTCACAGCCATGGTTCATCAGCTGAATCACCTTTCTCAGTTTCACAGTTGACAGTGACAGAAATTGACTCTTCTTTCTCAGATATAGACATCGTCAGCCTGGAGTGATACACTTGGGGTAGTCCAGTCATATGGGAGACGGGATAGATGTCAAATGTAAGCAGGGTCCAGTGCTGCTTTTCTATGTAATGCTGGTATATTCTGTGCAGTGCTCCTGTGAGAGCTATTTTCCAATGACATACACAGGTTTCTCCAAAACCTCACCTAATTGTGTGGCACATCCTATGGGAATGTCCCAGGGGGACTCAGCTTCTGCAATCCTTTGTCACTGACCCCAGTGCAATGGGAGCCATAATAGAATTTTTCACCTCATGAGCTCCCATAGATGAAGAGCTTTGTCCCTACTGTCATCATAATGTGATTATCCCAGGGGGAAGAAAGTTCTTATGGATTTGTGGGTGAGATCATAGTGTTTGCATCAAACATATACAACTTCAATCCTTCAGGGCTGGGTGTCTCACTCTCCTCCACCAAAGACTTACAGCTGGTTTCTAAGGACTTTTGATGATGCGTGGAATGATTCTGACTCTGCGGAGTGGGAGCATCTAGTCATCTCTCTCACATGGTCAAGGGTCTGATTTCAGAATTTAGGATCTGTAGACAGTTTTAATTTCCTGGCTGGCCAGAGTGTCTGAACACTCAGATGCCAGATCTAGGGGGTGCATAGCTGAGAAGATCCCATTTAGACTTGGTCTTTCAGAGATGGAGCTCTTTCTTCTCTTCACATCACAAACTGGGAGTAAATATGGGCAGTTGTGGCCAATCGAGGCACAGCAGCTAGCCCCAAGGAGGACCAAAGTGTACCATATTGCTTTCTTGGGCCTTTTTCTAGGTTTCCAAGATTGGTAACAGCTTCATGGTGTCCTTACTAGACTAAATATCCAAAGTGGAGGTCCTATAATAATCATTACCCATGATTTGTCATAATAAATAACAATATAAAAACTTTGTAGAATTATCATACATGGAAGTTTCTGAAAGACTAAGAATAGAGGCAGCTGTGTTTTGCATGAGGTCAATGTGGTTAAGTATCCATTTAAAATATTTGAAATTTAAAAGTTAAATACAAACATATTTTGAATATATGTGCTAAATATATATTTGGCATTGGGTATAATAAATACCTTTAGAACAATAAGAACATGTAGAAGTGATCAAGACAGTCTCTTTGAATTAGGCCACTGCACTGAAACTCCTTGGAATGTAGCTTCTCAGTGTAGATATAAATCTTTCCTTCACCTCATTGTTTTAATGTCAGGGGGAAAATACAATAAAAATTATCCTAACATTCAGTCTCACTACCCTACATGTAAGAGAATAATTCATTGGTTTAAGTTGATCACAGTAAGCATACATACAAACACTAACTGCTAACTAATGATGACTTAACAGAAAAGAAAAAATGGCTAAAGGACCTGAATGTGAGACAGGAAACCATCAAAACCCTCGAGGAGAAAGTAGGAAAAAACCTCCTAGACCTCCACCGCAGCAATCTCCTACTCGACACATCCCCAAAGGCAAGGGAAATGAAGGCAAAACTGAACCCTTGGGACCTCATCAAGATTTTTTCAAATAAAGTAAATCTGATGTAACCAGAGCTGATATGGCAACCCCTTGTTGTCTTCTACCTTTTTGCTTGGCCATTGGTAGTTATGGCCCTCACTGAACTAAGGTAGCTGCTGGGGCTTTAGCCATCCCCTCTGCATCCCAGTTATTAAGGACAGAGTAAGAAAAGGAGAAAGTGCTTCATGTTTTTGAAGAAATTTACTTAAGTACGAAGCCCTTTCATTTATAATTTGTTACCTGGAATTTAGTTATATGGTCACAGATAGTTTCAAAGAAGTTTGTCCATTCATGCATCTAGCTCAATGTGCAGTTTCTAGATGATTGGTGATTCTCTTTTGTATTGTTTGGTGACTTACTAAACTAAAAACAAAACAAAACAAAACAGCTTATCTTCCTCTTACAGACCCAAAAGAGAAGGATCAGGGAGAATGGCATAAAAATTCTATTTAGAAAAAATGTAAAGTAGAAAATGCTGGCATTGTAAGCTCATGAAAATGTTAGAATCTTGCTAGTTACAAATAGTGAAGTCCCTTAACGTGGTGGTAGCATAGGTTCTATGGTTATATTATCTATTTGTTCAACTTCTACTTTCTGGAGAAACTCTTCTGCCTTGTCCTCTCTGTCCCTTGTTCCAGACCCCACCTTCTGAAGGGGTTATTCCTTCCCTGTAACCTTGGGCTACTTCTACTCTAGGGGGTAGAAGGTATCTTTTTTTGGAGACTATAAAGATTCTAAAGCCCATTTCCTTCCAATGTAGGTTCAGGCATTAAAGTTTCAACAGTGACAGACAGTTGCCATCCAAGTTTGTGGCTTCTTTTGGCTTCCAGATCTGGTAGGTTTCAGGCCTGATTCTACCTTGAGACCACTTAAAACAATAGGCTTGGGTGGGAAGACAACACACTTAATCGGATCTTTGCTGCTAGCTGGCCTCTCATTGTCTGACTGAGAACTGTTAATGGAAGGACTTTTTAAAAGCTTTGGGACCAGTGATTTATCTCCTGGTAAAACTGCTTCTTCAGAGTAGATGTATAAGTGCTTTAGTTTGGAGCATAGAGCAGTTATCTTTTTTTTTTTTTTCTTTTTAAATCCTGAAAGGCTCCGAATTTAATGCATTTAGATTGTAGGCCTGAGAATGCCTTAACATCTCTGCCTGCAGATAAGCTGGATCGAGTCTGAGTTCATCAATCCTGGAACTTTGTTGAAAGCAGCAAAAAGCAGCCAGCACAGACAACATTCTAATTTTCCCACACTTTCCCTTAAGGCCATTTAGTCTGCTTTCCAGACAGCATTTTGTCTGCTTTCCAAGGAAAGGAAGGCAGCAGTTTGACCAAATGTTTTAGCATTGAATTATAAGTGTTGCCAGTTTCCCAGACTGTGTTATCAGAGGTGTTAGAATAACCAGATTAGGGGCACCTGGGTGGCTCAGTGGGTTAAGCGTCTGACTTCAGCTCAGGTCATGATCTCATAGTTTGTGGGTTCGAGCCCCATGTCGGGCTCTGTGCTGAAGCTAGCTCGGAGCCTGGAGCCTGTCTTTGGATTCTGTATCTACCTCTCTCTCAGACCCTCCCCTGCTCGAGCTGTCTCTTTGTCTCTCAAAAATAAATAAAAAACATTAAAAAAAATTTAGAGTAACCAGATTAGGCACCAAATGGAGACACTCATGCTCATCCTCATGTCAGTAAGCCAAAAACTTAATGAAGATTCAATGCTTAACTCTCTCAGAAAAGGAAGACCTAGGTCAACAAATCAGTGCTTGCCTGCTCAGCCTGTTACTTGACCCTGCTCGAGTCCTTCCCTTTGCTCCACACAAGGAAAGTAAATAACCCCGCTTTAACCAATCAGCAAACGACCAGGAGAACTTCCCTGTTGCTGTTTTCTTTTGCCTATGAAGTCTCTGGTCAGGTACAGTTCTTCATAGTTCCTGTCTACTGCTAGGTTGGATGCTACTCATTCATGAATTGCTACACAATTCCAATAAGATCTTTAAATTTTCACTCAGTTGAATTTTTTTCTTTAAGAAGGGCACATTTCAGGTTCCAGTATTTCAATGCTTCATGCCCATGTAACAAATTCTGTGTAAATTAGGATTGTTATAGACTGAGAGTAACAGAGACCCAGAAAGTAATTGCTTAAGCATCACATTAATTTATTTCTCTCTTTGATATTCTGAATAGTCCAGGGCTGGTGGGCAGGACTCCATCTAGTACCTTTGGGGAGCCTGCTCTCTATCTCTATTGTGCACCATTCCCGTGAATGGTACTTGTCTCTAAATTCACCTGAAGGCTCCAGGAGCCTGCTGCACTTCTGATCATCATGTCTACATGACAGACCAGAAGAGGCATACTATTGAACGGATCTGATGAAGTGGGGAGCAACTCTCCAAATTTTTTTTTCCTCTGACTTGAGTGACCTTTGCTAGTTATTCTACCCAACACTTCTATCTCATTGTTCAGAATATAGTGATTTGGTTGGCAAAACTCCAAGAGATTTAGGAATTGTTGTCTTTTATTTTGGTAACAATATGCCCAGCTGAAAATTGAGTTCTTCTTGCTAGGGAAGAAAAAAAGAATGGTGGTTATGGCAGGCAACTTATGGAAGAAAATGAGAGAAGGAAGGCGAGATAAAGAAGAGAGAATATATTTCCCATGAAATCACTAGTACAGAGACATTGCTCTTTTCTTCTCTGTTAAACTAGTAGGAAATTATTAATGGTATCCTTTTTTAGGAGATCAGTGTACAATGGTGTGATAACTGTAATATCAGTCCTAGGACACCTTTCTAATTTATCCAAATCAGAGCACCTTAACATTGAAAGAGGATAGTGTTTATATGCTGGGATAATGGTTACGAACTGAGATCTTCTTGAGTAAATCAAAATAGAGGAGCTCCATGTCCTGGTTATGAACAACTTCACTACTTCCTGTGATTTACCTCTCAGAAACCTATGCCTGGGGCTGGTGTTACTTTAGCAGTCAAAATAGCAATCATCAATATCACTAGGTTGAAGCATGTTCACAGATATCTTGCCTGCTATTTTCAACAAACTATTGAAAAAAATGAAAACAAATTCAATGAAAAAAATTTAGAAATAAGCTTACTTATTAAGCCAAGCGTTAAACCAGTTGCTTAAATTCACACTAATGAAGAGTAAAGCCATAATTTAAACCTAGGTATATCCAATGCCAAGTTTTCCTGAGTCACTACACCACTTTGTTAAGAGCACCCTCTCCTTGGAGAGCAGGGTCTCTTTGTGTCAGTAGCATGTGCACTTATGAAAGTGGATATGCACAGATATAGTTTTGAATACTTTCTGTCAGTACCAGAGTGGTAATTCAGTAATCATGGTCCTACTCTGGACTGTAGTTGACCAAGTCATGTAGTATTATTTGGGCTTATCCAGAGTTGGAAACTTTGTGGGCCATTTGTTGTTACATTCTTTTTTCTTTGCTATAGCAGACATAATTACTCAATCTTTACATTTTCTCCCACTTGACTTAGTCTTACAACCCTTCTCAACACAAGATTTCAAACAGTCACTTCAGGGGTGCCTAGGTGGCTCAATTGGTTAAGCCTCTGACTTCGGCTCAGGTCAGATCTCATGGTTCGTGGGTTCAAGCCCCGCATCGGGCTCTATGCTAACAGCTAGCTCAGAGCCTGGAGCCTGCTTCTGGTTCTGTGTCTCCTTCTCTCTCTGCCCCTCCCCCTCTCATGCTCTGTCTCTGTCTGTATCAAAAATAAATAAAACATTAAAATAATTAAACAAACAAACAAACAAACAGTCACTTCAAGGATGGGCATAAAGAAAGTGACACTGGAACTGTGGCAGGCAGCTACTAGCTCTCCTCCCCCCATGGAAACTTTGAAAAAACAAACGGAAAGTGTCTGAAGCATATTTGTCAGAACTTTGGAAAGCAATTAGAATGTTTACACTAGCCAAGCAAATGCTGAATTAACAAAAAGGTAAATTTAAGATCAGAAAGTTTTGTGGTGTTTTTTCTTGCCCTTGTCCACCCTTCACTTTTGCTGTGGAGGACTTCATTTTTAAACACCAGCTTGCATTTCCAGAGGGAACCCACTTATTTCAGAGGGAACAAAGCAGAACTATGTGCAAATTATTTTGTACATCTTTTCAAACCTATCTGGGGGCTGCCTGAAGAACTGATGTAAAGCACTTATCTTGTCTCTCTGTCACCTAACTGGGAACACTGCAAGCTGATTTAACAGTTTTCATATGAATGAGGAAAAGATAACAGTCAAAACAAACAGTAGAGCACCCGAGGCTTAGAAGCATAAACTGAGATGTTTCTTGGGAGAAATTAGAACACTCAAAAGCAGCATCTGTGTTGGAGAATTTACAAAGCCATTCACATGCCCTGGGCAAGACTCAGAGAATATTTGAGAATACCCGAAGCTTTCACTTTGGGCTGATCTGTAGGTTCAGTGCAAACTGCTGAGTATGAAAGGGGTGACCAAGCACAGAGCCATCCTGAGAAGGCTGGCCCCAAACAAGCAAGGATATGTGTATTGAAACACAAGTTAAAGACAAGCTGGGAATCGGAGGTGTTGGCAAAGAGTGAAGTCTTTGTGGGAATAGTTTGTGGTCACTGAGCAGGTAGACTACTATTATCCGCAACACCTGAAAAGGCAGCAGAACCTGGGGAAGCCATAGAATCTGATGTCCAGAATTAATATATTGTAAGTTTTTAAATGTCCAGTTTTAAATAAACATAAATCACACGGTGTAGAAAGAAACAGGAAATATGTCTTATTCCAAGGAGCAAAGTAAATGGACAGAAAATAAAGAAGATCAAACTTAGTAGGTGAAAACGTTAAAACAACTCAAATAGCTAGAAAGCTCAAGGAAGGATTGGCAATAATAGCTAAAGGAATTCATGAGTAAAGAACTATAAGAAATCAGGAAAATGATATGTGAGTTAAATTAGAATATCAGTTAAGGGATGGAAGTTATACACATGAAACATTCTGGAGCTGAAAAGTACAAGTGAAATGAAAAGTTTACTTGAGGCATCCAACAGCAAATTTGAGCAGGTAGAATAGTCAATGAACTTGTATATAGGACAGTTCAAGTTATTGAATCAGGAGCAGAAAGAAAGAGGGATGAAAAAAAGCAAACAGAACATATATATTATGGGGGTACCAAAAGGAGATGAAGGAAAAAAGGAGCAGAAAGCATATTGGAAGAAATAATGACCAAGCATTCCCCCCTAAATTGATGAAAGACATGAATCTCCACATCCAAGATGCTCAGTAAACTGTAAGAAGAATAAACTTAGGCAGTGCTCAGAAAAAAAAAACACCTGTAAATTTCTACACTAAAATATTAAATCAGTAGCCTAATTTTATACTTTGAGGAAGGAGAAAAGGAAATGAACTAAATCCAAAGCTAGCACAAGGAAGAAAATTTTTAAAAATAGGTTAGAGTGAAGGTAACTAAACTAGAGACTAGAAAATCAACAGAATCAATGAAACTAAAAGTTGATTCCTTAAAAAGATGAACAAAATTGAAAAATGTTTAGTTAGGTAGACTAAGAAAGGAGAAAAATCACATGTAAGTAAAATTAGAAATGAAAGTGGGGACATTACAACCACCTTACAGAAAAAAAAATAATGTAAGAGAACACTATGAACATTTATACACCAATAAATTAGATAACTAGATAAAATGTACAAATTCCTAAAACCACAAACTTACCTAAGCTGACTCCAGAAGAAAGGAACAGACTGTTTAGCCAGAAATAGACCCACATGGGAATGTTTGAATTATTATTATTATTTTTTAAGTAGGCTCCATGTTCAACATTGGGCTTGAACTGACAACCTGAGATTAAGAGTGGCATGCTCTAATGACTAAGCCAGCCAGGTGCCCCTGTTTCATTTATTTCTTTTATTATTATTATTATTATTATTATTATTATTATTTTATTTATTTTTGAGAGACAGAGAGAGACAGTGCAAGCAGGGGAGGGTCAGAGGGAGAGGGAGACACAGAATCCGAAGTCAGGCTCTAGGCTCTGAGCTAGCTGTCAGCACAGAGCCTGATGCGGGGCTCGAACCCAAGAATGTGAGATCATGGCCTGAGCCAAAGCTGCATGCTTAACTGACTGAGCCACCCAGGCGCCCCCGTTTCATTTATTTCTAACTAAAGTGTCAGTTTGAGTCAAGGGGTAAACTAAATAACAACAACAAAAACAAACCTAGAAGAAAATATAGGAGAAAATCTACAGAATCTTAGAGTAGAAATTTGAAGAGTTGATGTTTAAAAATTTTAAGATCTTTTTAAATAAAATCTTAAAAAAATTTTTTTTAAGGTTTTATTTATTTTTGAGACAGAGAGATTCAGAGCAGGAGCAGAGAGGGGCAGAGAGAGAGGGAGGCACAGAATCAGAAGCAGGCTCCAGGCTCTGAGCTGTTAGCACAGAGCCCAACGCGGGGCTCAAACCTGTGAACTGTGAGGTCATGACCTGAGCTGAAGTCAGAGCCTTAACTGACTGAGACTCCCAGGCACCCCTAAGTAAAATCTTTTTAAAACTATTGATTCATTTATGTGGGTACGCAACTACGTGCATATACTGTTTTTGATTGATGTTGAAAAAAATATATTTAAATAAATCCGTTTTTTCAGACTCACTTCACATATTGATGAGGAGCTAATCTATATTTGCAAGTCCATGAGATAAGAAAGGAGAAGAGGAAAAGAAAGAAAAAGTGCTAATTGTTATAAAATTTAGCATGATATATTTTAAGAATAATGAGTAACTTGGTGTCCATGTGGCTACCAAGATTGCTTTTGAAACATGATATTTATTATCTATGAAGTTAACAAAGTATCAGAAAATAATAAAGATCAGCATATTATAATTTAAAAAATAGAGACATAAGTTAGAATAATATTTATATAATGTTATGCTTCAATATTAGAAGAAAATAGAGGATTATAACTGGACAATAAGGGAAATCTGGAATAAAAACATTTGAATCAAGCATCTCAGGAAGTGATATGCATAATGTTATATTTAGAGTGAATATAATATAAAGTATGTGTAAGTTTAATATTGACCCAAATATATGATGAATTTGGAAATGACAGCATCAAGTATTTATTAATTTCCAAAAATGGAACAAAACCCTATGCTTGATTCAAACTTAACATTTAACTTTTTGCAGTCTTCTTGATAGGAGAATTCTTGCTCAATAAAATGAAACTTTAGGAAATAGAGAAAGAGATTTGGTTTGAAGTTAGTAAGATGGACTTTCTGGGTCTCTCACTGACAAAGATGCTTAATTAGCAAGGCTTGGAAAGAGTTCCAGCAATGTTTTTAGGTGACCATGTGATTAAAGAGGAACCCTGATATTATTTTAAGACTTAGGTAACTGGTTGGAAATAGGTATGAGGAGCCCTAGAAAACATGGGGATTTGCAAGTACTTTAGGTTTGCTTTACTTTCTGAAAACACAATATCCCTCCTTTGCAGTCTCAAAGAAATGTTCGTAAATCGGTTTTGCTTTGTTGCAGAGAGTGCACATTTTAAAGGCATTCTTTTCATTTTCCCTGTGTCTAGTCCTGAATCCAAACATTCAATGCCTTCCTGATTTTATGGCCTGGTTTTGTCGACTCTTGTCTCTGGGGTCTCACTGTGATTCTGAAAATGCCGAGTAACTTGGATGCTTGAGATGGAAGAAGCTTTGTTTAAGCTTTATTTAACCTACTCAGCTCACCAGCGTTGGATAGACATTTCTCAAACGCTCTTTTCAATAAACTCAATAAAAACGGGTTATATAGCCCTCAAGCAATTAATGGTAGCTTTATGCCAGCCTGCATAAGGATCCGATAGCGAACTGTAATAAGGCTCTGTCAGAACGTTTTACACACGCTCCCGCCCACTGCACTCTAACAAATAGTTCTAAGGCTCGGGTTTATTTCAGTTTAGCTTTCTTTTTGTTTTGTAAGCCTTGGCTGCAAAAAAATCACTATTCTGCCAATTTCATTCTATTGTCTCTTTTCTGAAGTTTTGTTCTTGTTTCTAATAGATAGAGCTCACAATGTTTGTGTAATACAGGAGTAATCTGAGATGTTTGATTGATCAAGACACACGTCCTGTGTTTCCCTTCTAGTCATTCAGGGATCTGAATTCAGCCATTACATAAGATATTCAATGGCAGAGTTTGATCTTTATAAGCTTGGGTTTAAGAATTAGCCAGTACTGAGCTGCCTGTAGGACTTGTTGGATGTGCTGGAAAGAGCAGCAGCATCAGTGTGCGAGTGCCTCACCGAAGGATCACATGACAGCCAGAGATTCCAAGGCCTGGATCCTTCATATGGGGAAACCTTGAGACCTCACATATTTTACTGACCATAGGTTTCTAGACTATATGTTAAAAATGTAGATCGGTGTAGCCTTGGAGAATCTCTTCAGATCATGGGGGTGGAGGTGAAGCTCTGAAGATGAGAGATTTCTTCGGGGTGAGAAGAAAAAGATGTTAAGTGCTATTTACAAAATTTTTGCCAAGTGAATAACTTTTGTTTTGAATGAGCACTCCTAATGTATGTACTTGAGTATAAATGTGGTCTTGAATGAACTAAAACTAGGCAAAGAAAACACATTGACCCAAAAAGTTAAAAGGAGTTCCTTGGGGGGGACAGAGAATAAAAGAGAAAAAAACGAGGAAATGGAGGCACAGGTGGAAACAGGTGAGGGAAAGATATGTCAGGGAGAAATTCCTGGAAGTAGTAGAGACTAAAGGACTGACAGAGGTTTGCCCAATGCTCAAAATTTATGCATTTGCTTCATGATAACGGAGTTAATCCTCTAAAAACATCTGGTAAAGGTTGTGTGAGTGGTATTCTCAAATAGTAGTGGAAAACGGTTGTTTTTCATAACTGAATCATGGTAGAAAGAAAAGAGAGGATCTTTTAACAGGAAAATGAAAGTCAGATCAAGTTCAGCAAAAGTAAGAAACAGAGCAAAAAAATGGAAATAAGATCACAGGTGTCCAGACGTTCACAAACATCTTGGAAGTGAATTGGTACCAGAAAATGGAAAGAGAATAACAATTTTATTTACACATTTAAAGAGGATTAGAAAATCAATCAAGGCCTTTGTATAGTTTTATTTGGTCAAGATAATGTATATCAGTTGTTTCAACAAATAACTTCACATTTTATGTGTTCCCTACTATAAAAATATCTATTTTCCCTTCACCACAGTCCAAGGTAGGTTGCAAGGATCTTTTTGGTGACTCTCCTATAGTGACTTTAGGGACCCTCAGGTGTCTGGGCCATCTCAGTCCCCGAGCATTCAGCCATGTACATGGGAGAGATACTGGAGGACAACATGGGCATTTTAAGAATAGATTTGGCAGTTCTTTGGTAGTTCTATTTACTCCATTGACAGAATCCAGTCCTATGGCCCTAAACTAACTGTAAGTGAGGCTGAAAAATCTTGTCTTGTCCACACTAGCCTTGTTGTGCATCTGGCTTGATTCTGCCACACGTATGTCCACACCTGTTCCTGTAATCATTTAGAATAAGAAGAGAGGAGAGACTACATTTAGGGAGGAGATGAAGCTAAAAGCTTCAGTTGTTACAATTCCTTTAGAATCACAGTTTAAGTTTTGTGTTTTCAATCTTTAGATTGGAATCCATAAAACTTAACATCCAGATTTTAGTTGACCCCTGGAGAAAGCCACTTTCACATCTAAGTACAGGTATCAATCTCCTTTTAAAAACAGAGCAGGGGTTGGCATATTGGCATATATTTTTTTTCTTAAAGTCTTGTCCCTTTGAAATAGTAACCATTTGGGGCTTGCAGAAATGCTGTCTGTCTCAGCAACTCAACTCTGCCATGTACCCCCAGAGTAGCCCTAGACAGTTTGCAACTAATGGGCATGGCTGTGTTCCAATAAAATTCATTTACAAAACAAGCATCTAGTCTGAAGGTCATAGTTTTCCAACCTGTGGTTTAAATAATTGTTGACTTAAAGAAAAACACACGATAAAGAATGAAGTAGCTTATTTTGTAACCATATATAAATATTATGAATTACATGCAAATCAAAATTCTAGAAATTATATCAAAATTTTAAAAGTCATTTGGAAATTGTACAGCTTCTTTTGTAAGTGATAAGTTCTTTAAGTAGTAAATAACCACCCCATTGTTTTTTGATGTAAATGTATATCATCTCATATAGTATATTTTTGTCATGAGGCACTCTATTACTTGAACTACTATTTATTGGGACCTATGTTTGAATTCTTTGATAAAGTTGTTCATTTTTATAAATGTGATATATAGTCAGCATTCTCAGTGTATAGATTAATTTGTATTAGACCCAGGGCACACTAGTATGATACATTCAATGTTTGTTCTCAGTGGAAAAGTATATAGATATTTTGAGAGAGTCCTAAAAGGCAGGCATAAATGATTTCTCTACTACAAGCAAGAGTTTGAAAGGCAGCATTGCTCTGAATACCTGTGGCCTGTTGTAAGTTGGAAAATAGGTGGGACACCTTGCCATTTTGAAACTGGCCTAAATCTCAATCCTGTAAATAGGCTCAGATTCACTAGCATGGTGGAAGATAAGGCCACAGGTGGGAACCACCACTATTAGAAGGCCATATTTTTGAGAAACCGGTTGGAGCTTGAGAACCGGTTGGAGATTGAGCATTACTGTCAATTGCAGATTCCTTCAGTCACTATGTCAACCAGCACAGATGTTTCTCTTTCTTCATGTGATGAAGATCAGGGATCCAAGCTTATCCGAAAAGCTAGGGAGGCACCGTCTGTTCCCCTCGGAATGGCGGGGTTTGCAGCAATCGTTGGATATGGACTCTATAGATTGAAGAGCAGGGGAAATACTAAAATGTCTGTTCACCTGACCCACATGCGAGTGGCGGCCCAAGGCTGGGTGGTGGGAGCGATGACGCTTGGTGTGGGCTACTCCATTTATAAGGAATTCTGGGCAAAACCCAAGCCTTAGAAGAAGAGAAGCTGTCTTGGTGTGTTGGTGCTTGCTCTAGACATCTCATGTTGAGTTTATATGTTTATGATGAAAATAAATGGTTTGAATGGTCAGACAATAACACCATCATTTACCTACTGGTTTCCTTTCTTGCAGACCTGATTTGCCTGGTAACCAAATTACTAGTGACCAGTTAGCTAGATCATTCAGGGGAGTCAAATTAGCACAAAAGAAACATATCACTTTTAAATGTACTTGTTAGTGGTAAAACAAGCATCTTCTTAAAGTCTTCTGATGAGATGAGTTACAGAGAGAACTTGGCAATCCCGAAGTTCTC